>NC_092815.1:188720531-189020531 GCF_023375885.2 Dermacentor andersoni | reverse complement strand
CAGTAAGGGAAAAACCAGACGAGGTAATGGGTGACAGTCATATTGCTTATGGTTTTAAGGGTTATTGCAGGGTTTGATTATGGACGCTGTCGCGCATTATTTTATTTTTCACCTTGTCTAACTCATATCACGGTTATGTGGTTACGAGGATCTGCCAGTGTCGCGGCGAACCGTCACTCGAGGAAATAATGAAGCAAAAGGAAAAGTTAAACGCAACTGGCGTTTTATTCGGCCGCAACTCGTTTCTCGAGCATACAGACCAGCTGATCATGGAACCGAATCCCTTTCCTAGTCCCTGCATCAGTCTAAACAAAGAAGGTTGAACTAACGAAGCAACAGCGATGCATGTGACCGTTGAATAGTTGGTGACAACTGAACGCATCTCGAGTTAATCGCCGGGCACCAAATCGGTGAGGAAACTGGCCTTCACAGCCCAGGAGATGCCGAGAACTACCGCTATCCAAAAGGAGTGAAATAGGTAGCAAATTGTTGACCGTCCAAAAGCTGTCAAGTCTCAACAGTGATTCGGCGGCGCTTAAGGAATGTGTGTGAGGAGTGGTGGCGTGGGCGGGGAAAGGGGGGGTGGCCCGGGTCCCCCCCCCCCCCTGGGTACGTGCATGGGTTGGTGAAGGAACGATGCAACGGAAGGCGCATCACGAGACCACCGCAACGTATCGGGGACGTGGCGTGTTTGGCATTGAAATTTTGCAATGTGGGAAGTCTCTTGATATTTAGAATGCTTCAGATCGGCTTTACATGTGTGCCCAGAAATGGCTTTTATTCCACCATTACCAAATCTGTTAACAAAGCCTTTACAGAAACTGTTTTCCTTTGAGATTTGTTTTATAACACCGGTACAACACATTCATATGGCTCAAATATATTCGTTGCCTGCAAGTGTGGGCGTTAAGCCTAGTGGGTAATACACACGGCTTCTGAAGCTGAGGTTGTAGGTTTGAAACTCAGCACCAACATTTTCTTTGTCGAAAACATTTTGTTTTCAGCAAACAATAATTTTTCAAACAATAATTTACTTATAGAGGATTCGTCGTACGTGACGCACTGACTGGTTTCTTCGTTGGGTCGGCATAGAAGTGCTTACGCATTTGAAACGCTAGTTCAGCTTCACGAACAAACGCATGAAGAGTAACCGCATTGACAACACTTTTTGCAGAACACTAACGTGTTAGTCATTTTGGCAAAAGGGAACTCCGAATCTTCTTACAGTGCATGAGTAAGCTGAATACTGAGTCAAAGCTAAACGTGCAACAAAATTGTCTTTCAGAATTTCGAAGCTTTGCAAAGTTACATTTTGCCATCGAAAATAAAGTGCTAGGAATACATCTAATAAAAAACTTGTACGACGATGTATACAGGTGAACCTCTGTCATACGTGTGCAAGACGGCAACATGACAAGCTTAACAACGAAGCAGACATGCTTATTGGTTAACTCCGAGAAAGTGGGCAGAGCTGTCGCCAATTTGGCGTCTGGAGCCACACGATGAGATGCGCTGTGAGCATCTAGCTCGTTTAGCAACAGATAGAAACAAGCCAATGTGTAACACAGCCTTGTTGCGAGCTGTCCTCTTTACGATATTCTCCGGCTCACGCCTACAGCTTTGGCTAAATTGTTTGCTAATTGATCTGACAAACATTCAAAACCGCGGTGTTTGGGTATATATAAATTGCATGGTGGACAAAAACTATTATGGACAATGCTGTCTGTATAATAGTATATTTCAATAAAAGTCGACCGGCCGAACGACCTTCCTAACGAGATCAGTCCCATGGAGAAAAAAATCGCGGTTTCTATGCGAAGCTAGAGGTTCAGCAGACATTCCGACAGGTTGGGCTAAATGCTTGTGGAATATTTGTAGGGGGATTTATTGGACACAAATTGGGTACATGACAGGAGACGAGTGAGCAAATTGCTAGTTTCTACAATGAAGGAGGAGTAGGCCGACTGCTGAATCGCGGGCCAGCAGTTGTCGACTCCTCAGTTGGGGCCTCAGCAGTTGTGGCCAGTATTTGTCGACAACTACGAAACTCACGAGACAAGCAGTGCACGGATGTGGCGCCCTCACAAAACGATATTTTTGTATCACGACTCGATCGCCTGGAAACAATGCACAGATATATCACGACGTTTGCGGTATTTGCTGCCTGAATAAGGAAGAAAGCCCACGCCGTAAATTGTGAAGAAAGCAGACACGGTGCCAGAGAATGGCACTGACCGTACTTCCAAAGCTAATCCTGTGTATTTATTTATTTATATTATTTACGGTCCGGACCAATAGCATTAAAGAGGGGAGTGGCTACATCAAGAACAAAGAAGAAACGTACAGTGGTGCAAGGTGGTTAGTAGCACAGAAATAGATAGATCTCAGTTATACAATGTTATGTAAGTGATTAGCATATTTAATTACGTAAGAAATGGGCATGGACGACGACAGGCTGCTACTAAAATGGATAACAAGATTTTTGTAGGATGAAGCAGGGTTTAGAGGGAGATTATCAACGTACTAAGGAGGAGGCTGGTTAGAAGTTCTAGACACACCCAGGCATTTTCATATTTTTTTTATGTTTAATTCCAATTACCATGATTGGCACCTAGTAAAAATAGCGTTAACGTCGGCTTGAACAGAAGAGATGTCACTGTTGCATATTATTTGCCTGAAGATTGCGCAATCATCTGCGAATAAGTGAACGTTAGAGAAAACGCAAGAGGGTAGATCATTTATGTAAATTAAGAAACGGGATGGGACCAAGTGCCTGCCCTTGATGCACGCCGGACTCTACTCTGCTTGGCTGCGAGTTAGAGTCATTAGTAAAGACAAACTGTGAACGGTTCGAAAGAAGGCACTCAAGCCATGCAAACAATCTGGAATCAATGTTAATTCGATGCAGCTTTAACATTAGAAGAGTACGGCATACTTGGTCAAACGCTTTCGGAAAACCAAAACATATAAAGTCGGCAGTTGAAGAGTGGTCAAGGATGACGTTTAGCTTATGCGTAAATAATACCCGTTGCGTTGAAGATTAATGTGTCTGGCCGAAACCATCTTGCGATGGTGAAGAAAATGAATAAGTTTCGAGAAAGCTAGAAAGATTTGAAGCAGTTATATATTTGAGCATCTAACATGGTATCGGCATGAGCGGAATAGGGCGGTAGTTATACGGAGAACGCTTGTCGCCTGATTTATGGAGTGGCATGACTTTTGCGACCTTCTATTCGGCAGTCAAACAACACATGTCTAGCGACTGCTGGAGTATCATTGCTAGAAAAATGGAAAAGGAACACCTGGCGCTTTTGAAAAATATCGCGTTGATTAAATTGTGTCCTTGGGTGCTATGCAGGATGCGCCGAGTGTCTCGTTCACCCGAGTTTTACCCGAGTTTGCTAGACGGCAGTCAGTGAACGGAGATAGCGTGAAACGCGCAAAGGCTGCAGGCAAAAAAATATGCAGACAAAAAGCCGCGTATGACAACATGAGCGCACCCTGCGCGGCACGCTGCTTCCACGTTTCAAGCGCTGACGGCTGCACAACGAAACGCGCCAGCGCCGCGTATTGTTATCAACGAATTATCGCAACTTAGCAATACCGTGACTGTCCCGCTGTCTATCTGCACACTTGCCGTGAGCCGCTTGCCACGCCTTTCCCGGGCGCGTCAAAGGCGTGCCTCCCCTTTCGGCAACTATCTTTCTATCCTCCATCGAATGCGAACAGGGTACATGCGGCGCATTCTTGCACCTACGCTTTCGCTCAAACGAATACGTTAAAATACAACAAATAAAATAACGAACTTTCTTATTTCTTTAAGTGTCTGTTTTTCGTTTTGAACGCTAGAAATTTCTGATGACAAACGGAGATCGAGCAAATTGTTAACTTTTGCACTTCTTGCCCGGAGTGGCGACAGTGAGGCGAAAGCTTAGAAGCGGATACATTGAAACGGGTCGCACGCACGAGGCGGTTCATACGGTGAGAAGTCGCCTAGGGGCGCTACAGTACTATTCTCTAAAATTTCAATGATCACCACTCTTTCTCTATTAGGGGAATAGAAACGCAGCGCCGTGGTACGGCTGTTCATCGCAGGCGCTTTACCAACTAAAAACGACACACTAGTCATAAATACGGGAGCAACGGCTGTCGCTGCAAAATGGCGGTCCGTAGTGCCCGTAGTGACGCAGTTTAGTGAAAATGTACCAGTTTATCATTGTGCGCGAAGTCTCGGCGATGCATTGCGAAGAAGTGCGTGCTTCCCATCGACACGATTCATCGCTTGTCATCGCTTGCCCAGTGAAAGTGCCGCTGAGCGCATGTACGCAGTATTTGAGTGTTTTGTGCGCACCAAGGTGCTTGCGGATTACTTATGCTGGAGCCAGCAGCGATCGCAGAAGGATATCGTAATGACACCGCAGCAGTCGCATTTTGGCAGGTGAGGGCTCTTGTGTGCGGTTATGAAATGAGACTTCGAACTGAGGAAGGTGTTGGAACTGTTGAATGCGCAGTGCTTGTGATGAAGAAATGCCATTGCACTGGGTCTAGAAGAGCGAGCGATTCTCGGACGCTGATCGTGTTTACGACGTTGTGGCTCCGATACATCACCGATGACAGAGCAGCCATCTGAAACTTCTGCTGCGATACGCACTCCTCAGCGCATCGACGCCTTGCAAGCAGCTACAGTGACGTGCCGATAATTATTTACTGTGCGCTACGTCGCCACAATGCAGGCAATGAAACCGTGTTGTGGGGCCATCTCAGCCCGAGAAGATATATGCATAGGCCAGCGACAGTCAACGCTTTGTTTTTGATAATAGTGCGCAGTACATCACCGATGACAGTGTGTTGTGCGTGTCTTATGTCGGTGGTGAATATTGTTGATGCCTCTCAGCTCGGCACCGCGTTGCTGCTGCCGAAAGTTGGGCGTGGCCCAACCGTGGTGGGTGCGCGCACAAGAGTTACATGCCTCGCGCTGGGCGTGACCTCTGGCTTTGATTGACAGGCGAACTCGTGCTAAACTCGTACATCGCGAAACCCCCTCCGAGTTCAACTCGGGAACATGGCGGCGGCAGCAGCAGCCTGTGTTATTGCAGCCAGCGGCAGCAAGCGTCAGTATGACCGTGTGGACCCGTTCGCGTACATGACCGCCGTGGAGTTTCAGCGTCATTTTGGCTTGTCGAGGACATCAGTGCGCTGGCTGTGTGACGTGCTAGGCGAAGACTCTCGTCTGTGGAGACAGCGTGGCGGGCTTCATTCGCTCACCGTTGAAGAGCAAGTCCTCTGCGCCCTCCGTTCTACGGGACTGGGAGTTTTCAGGGAAGCGTCGGCGCCGAGCGTTACATTGGACGTCATCAAACTACTGTGAGCCTCTGTGTCAGAGATGTCTGATGCGCTTATTGATGCGGCAGTGCGGAAGTGGTGGCTGGCTTTCCCGAAGACTGCGGCTGAGTGGGCATTTGTAAAAGAACGCGTCTTACTTCGCGGAAACATTACGAACGTAGTCGGGTGTGTCGACGGAACGTACGTAGCAATTAAGGTGCCTTAAATGTCAGCGTTACTGTGATTAGCATTGAAGCAATGTCTAGACGCACCATATTGCCAAATTTGTCACTTCTGTGTAGCCGACTTAAATTTTGTGTTACCGACGTCACACATGTGGCAGCCTATGATACTGACTTTTTCGCTGGTTGCGGACTTTTTACCGATTGTTCTACTTGTCTATCAGGGTGCCTTCCAAATGGCTCACTTTTTGGAGAAAGAGGTTAATGAAGTATAAATAGATAAATGGATATCACGAATTGTGTGAAGTACCCTGTGAATGCTAATGTCATAAAGAACTTGGGGGTTCTCTATGAGGTTACTTAGTACTTAGTACAAGTTACTTAGTATGCATAATGCTGAATTTTGGCCATGCGTCATCTATCGGCCGCACTATGAAACAGCAAGGCATTGCACAATTCGTTGCAGTGCGAGATGCGGATGTCGCGCCAAGCCGGTTGTGCCTATGCATTTATGGCAAAATGAAAATGCATTGAGAATCTTAGTGTGCTGGCTTGCATGAAGAAAATACTTCAGAGTGTTTGCTGTGTTCACTGTTGGTGCATGTGCCAGTGGTTCAGTGTATTTTCTTTTGGGGGGGGGGGGGGAACAGCGTTATTCTGTATGGACAAATCGTATATTTTCGTCTCATAATGGGGCTCTTCAGCAGTAGAACAATGCAGATCCAATGCTCTGCAGAACTCAGTGTGCGTGAAGATGACGTGAACCACCAAGGCAAAATTACGTATCGGGAGAAATGTGGTGCAGATGCCAATGAAAAGTGGGTCTTAACCCGCCATGATAAAAATAAAGATTGCAGAGCGAATAGACCTTTTGTACAGCTTTAGAGCAATGATTACACAAACTGTGACATGCTGAAACGTGTAAAAGCTTGCCGCAATGCCAAAGTAGGATGAGCGATATGCAGCATATTTTGGAATTGAACATGTCTTGTAAATGCTATTTTTATTGTAAGCCTCAAGCCTCGCTGTCACGCCTTTCCCTCTGGCACTCCCTTTACTGAAACGCAGCACTGTCTTTTTTATTGGTGTCATGATGATGATGGTAACGGCAGCAGTAAGGCTGGTTAATGCTTGCCCCTTTGATTCCTGCGAGTTTAGTGGTACAGAATATGGCACGTGCATACACCTGTGCAGCAAAATTTTATGCTTGCGGTGATTGGTTGGAGAGCTAATTCGTGTTGGGACATTTCAAAGATGTGCGCCATTGTGGTTTAATAACTAGATCATTGGTGAGGTTGAAGACTCGTTGTATCGGTATAGAAGCTTGAAGCTGAATTGCACCACAATTCGACGGGACACAAAGAAGAGAAATACACACAGCAGAACGCTCTGCTGTGCGTGTTACTCTTCTTTGTGTGCCGTCGAATTGTTGCGCGATGCAACTTCAAATAGAGCATTGGGCCTCTTTGGTGCAGGACCGAGGAAGTGTAAGCTATTCGACACCATGCCAGTGCCTTGCCACACAATTATGGAAGTCTGACGGTTTGCAAACAAAGCTTTGCTTTCAAATCCACCTGCTCATGTAATACAAGCACTGATTGAAAGAACCATCATACAAGAATAATGGTGAAATGAATGGCATTTGAAAATATGTATGTTGACACTAATGACATAATAGGTGCCACAGCGAACTCAACAATTGTACTGGGCAGAGCACTTTGTTTCCTATGTGAAGCACAAGCTTTCATTACATGCTGTGCAGATAACCAAGCTCAGTTTGTTTTAACGTGGTACACAACATTCACTGTAATCTGTTTTTGATTCTAAAGTGCCAAACACCACCTCTTTTTCAAGGATGTCATGGGAATATTTGGCGAGAACTGTTTACAACCCCTCTTAATGGAAGTGTGGCCAGCCAGCTTTGCTTGGGTGCCTTTATAGATTTCTGTTCCTGATCATTCTGTGCTATCAAGTTGCTAAAGTCTATGCAACCAGTGCAAGGCATTACGTGATTCTATAGTCGGATACAACTTTAGGAGGCCGCAGAATCTGCACTTCAACGGCAGGTGAACACAAGCCTGCACCAATGGGCACACACTCTACACTGACGTCGTGCCGCTGGACGCACTAATACCCGCTCATTGGAGAGGGACTATTTCTTCAGACGTGGAGGCAATCGGCTGCTGTGCTTTGGTCATCTGGGCGGGGCCTCTCCTGTCTTGTGAAGTTGTATCCGACTAGAGGATGCCGCTTTTCATACAACACAAAAGGACAAAGTGTACAATTATTTGGCCTATGAAATGGATACATCACAAGTGAGCTATGCATGGGCTCAAGCTGTGTGAAAATTAATACATGCAAATATATGACATTGTAAAGAATATGTGGTATCGAACATGCATGTAATGGCACATTTAAATCGGGGAGTGTTGCATTCATGTGCACAGTCTATAGGTGATAGCATTATTAAGGTCATGCCGTTTCCTGTCTTTTCATTGTGAAATACACACACCGTTCATCTTGTGGCTAATCAACACCCACTGTATTCTTGCACATAGAAAGAACAAACAGCACAATGACGTATATGCTGCATTAGTGTCTTTTTCGTTTACACGGTCCAGGTTGTCCTACGTGTTTGCCCATTTTGAAGAGACATCAAGTGCATGCTACAAGTGTCCCAATATGCACAGCACAATGTTTACTGCAGTAATTTTATTCATGCTCTTCAATAATAAACAAATAATAAACTGAAAGCTCCTTTATAAGGTGTGTTCTGGGGGCTCGACTGGAAACCAGTGAGTGCACTGATCCTACTGTTGCAGAGCAGCCCTCTGGACCTTGCCACACTCTCAAGAGCATGTGCCTGGCGCTCGCCTACTGCCACCAGGCGGTTGACTGCCTCCAGTAGCAGAATGTTTTGCTGCAAAAAAAGTGGATTGTTGGAATGAATCAACCGCATAGAAACCATTATTTACAAATAAAAATTCTCATTGCACTATTGGTACTAACTGCCCTTAACTGTGGAAGCCTTTAGTGTATGCATAATAAAACACTTTGTCGGGACAACATTGCTTTATTTTTCATAACGGGTTGTTTTTTCAGAGCCAATTGTAATGTTTATTAGTGTGCCAGCAGCTGAGGTGTCCTCGCAGCTTCACGAGTCTCTACTATCAGCACCACAAACCAATTTTTGTTCACTGCAAAACCAATGTCGCTCCGTACAATCCCGTCTTATGTGAGCTGATTGCGTCCTATGCCTACAAACATCATATTTTTGTCCCATTACGCAATTTTCTACCATCCTCGGCTGCAGTTCTCTCTCCTTGACATCCATTCTGTCACGCTTATGTAATCACCTGTTATAAATTGGCAACAAGTGATTGAAGACGTGCATGGCCTGCCCACCGATTCCATTTTTTTTTTCTTAATCTCAGCTAGCATATCAGTTGCCACGGTTTACTACGCCACTGTCTTCCTGCCTTAATGCTATCTCCAACAATTTTTTTTACTTCGCTTTCTGCACAGTCCTCGACTTCTCAAGTTTCTTTGTTAACCTCCAGGTTTATGTCCCATATTGCATAACCGGTAGAATGCAACGATTCTAAACATTTTTCAATGATATCGGTAACGTGGTGATCTCGATTCGGGAATGCCTCCCATGTGCTGTTCAACCCACGAAATTTTTGTATAGGTTTCCTGCTTTATATCAGTACCTGCTATTGATATTTCACCTGGATAAAGATACTCTTCCATAGATTCCGCGGGCTGAATGTCACTGATGAATTTCTGTTATATCACTAAGTTAGTGAAGGTTTCCTTTATCTTTTCCATATTTTCGCGGGCCCACGTACATGTAAAAGCACGAAAACTCATTGGCTCTCAATGCCTTTTTTAAACTGCTGGACATTCAGTTCATTACTACGAAAGTGACTTAATCCGTGCACTATTATTATGCTAAATATGAAACAGTAGAAATATACTTATCTGCAGTTTGTCGATGCCTCCGTCACTGTGTTGGTTGCGAGATTCATCGTCTGCACCACCTCCTTGTCGCATCGTAGCTGTATCGGCTGTCTTCCTTTTGTACACACTATGCAATATTCGTGACGCTCGCAGTCACGCAGAGGGGAGGAACTCAGCGCACTCACAGAAGCAGCACCGGATAAGTTGTTTGTTCAGGATTGTGCCGTCAACAGTAGGTACGCGTTGCGATCTGTAAAATCGCCTAAGCTATTCGCAGTCTTTCGGGGTGCACGGAAAGATTGCTCACGGAGGAACAGAACTATCCAAGAAATAGTGGTCATCGTCGAGCCTGATCACTACGTCGCGCACTGCAAGCTCGTTGTACGAGTTTGTTTACACTGGGCCTCTTCGATGTTTAGCCGCCATGCTCGCCCGATGAATGTATGTGACGACGCCACCACAGCGTTCCCTCGTGGTATAATGCGAAGCGTACTAAATTACAAATTAGTCGAATACACATTCAGTGTACATCTTGTAAGCTTTAATATGCTTTTAAACCACGTTAAACTAACTAATAATATTGTATTAAATGCATTTGTTTTATAACTCGCTTGTGCGTGCAATGCACTCGGTGGAACGACAAACAAGTAAAAGAAGGCGCGACCCTGCACCGACGGTATGATCACGTGAGCCCCAGTTTGTCGACCGCCCAGAAGGCAAGGCCCAAGGAATGATAGCCATCCAGAGTGAATCTAGATAAACCAATGAAACTGGAGGCATGTCGAAAGATAAACTGTGTCTCGGTACCATTTGTGCTTTGATCTTGGGGTGTCGCCAGAGCTCGTGAAGATCCCGAGTTTCGCCAAACTCGGCGCATCCTGCATAGCACCCCTGTAGCCGAATTGGTTTCAGTGATGAAATAATAGATTCGACGCCTTCCGGTTCACCGATTATGGGAAACATTGCTTCATAATCATAGTCGTGCGTGGATGGAAGAGTAATGTCTGTGGTTAATGAAACGTTGGGCATGAAAATATTAGGTATGGACGCACAATCGTTAGTTGGAATAACATTGCCAGAAATGTCAATCAAGGTTATCATGTCATCCGCCTTGAGCTTAACCACGCCACAGATTTTTTTGCTGTTGGTTTGAAGCATTGATGGCAAGCTGTTACCAAGAAAGTGATTCTTGGCTTGTTTAAGTGCGGTTACATACTCATCGTCCGCCAGTATGTATTTGGTCGACCGCGTTATGCTAGATAACCGTTTGGCTGATTTATGCAATCGTTTTTTTTTTTTATTAGACAGGCGCTTGAGACGGATGTTATACTATGGGGCGTTTTGGTTACATGTGAGGGTGCGCAGTGGGATGCATTTGTTTGTTAGTTCAGCAATTTTTGCAGCAAACGTATACCAGTTGGTCTGAACACTATGGCAGCCGAAGTCATTCAAAAAACTCGTCTAGAAAAACAGACAATTCGGCGTTTGTGGCTTCAAAATTTCCTTTGCGTAGTTTCTAAAAAATTGAGTTTTATACTGGTTTTTAGTCGAAATATATTTATGTCAAACGAAAGTGCCGAATGGTCGCTCAAGCCGGGTACATACGTGATGTCGGAAACAAGATCAGCCCCCGATGTTAATACAAAGTTAAGTGTGTTCGTTTGGTAACAAGTTGTGATAGGGGAAAAAAGAGAGCACATGTGCAATAACTTATCGGTTAATGTAAAAAAAAAAACTAAGTGCTTTTCCACTCTGTGAAGAAGGATGACCAGAGAAGCTGTGTATGTGGGTCCCTTAATGGCGAACTGCACCTCCGCGCCGGGTCGGCCCGGCATTGCACTATCTTCGGGATCGGCCGACGTATGGGGACTGCTTAACATCTGCTTCACCTCCGCCGCGGATCGGCCCGCCATTCCACTATCACCGGAATCGGCCCACATATAGGGAGTGCTTGCTTCCCCTCCGCCGAGGGTCGGCCTGGCATTCCGCTATCTTCGGGATCGGCCCAACTATGGGGAGTGCTTAACGCCTGCTTCACGTCCACCGCGGGTCGGCCCGGCATCGCCTCATCTCCGGGATCGGCCCACGTATGGGGAGTTCTTTTGCTTAGCACGCCAACAAGGACACACAAATTTCCTTGGACGGTAGTGGTACACAGCTTCGCTGTAAAAATGGTGTAAAGTTGGAAGTTCAGCGTTCCATATTCGGTAGATTAATATCGGCAAGCAAAACTTAAGGTAATGTAGGATGACGAGATGGTCACAATGCTAATGATATCATGCACCTCGTTTACGAAGTAAGATAAATAAGTGTGTGGCGGGGGGGCGAAGACGGGCGCGGCGGCAACTAACACCAATTATTAGCTTCCGGCGGTTTAGTTCAATGATGGCCCAAAGCGTTTCGAGGTTAGTATTGACGTGAGAGCACGCCGCCTCCCTGACGCATTGTTCAGTCTCAACGATACAGTGAAGAATGGTGCGCTGTTTGAGAAAATTCGTTATCTTGAATCGGTGAATGCAGGCACGTTTCCTCAAGCACTAAAATGTAAGCATTGCAAGTATCTAAAGCAGATGTTAAGGAAGCACGCTTATGCATGATGCTTCGAATATTAGTAAAGAACACTAATAATACATGATTCTGCTCCACTTTCCCTCACGTTTTCCTAAGTGGACACGTGTTCAGAATGTGCATGCTGGCTGCTATCTCGTGGTTCGTAAGCGCATTCTCGGTAATAGTGTCTGTTGCCGGTTCATATACGAACTGTTTTGCAGCGAAGCTGTTAAGGGCTAGTTCCCGCAGGATCGTGTCCATGTGTAGAAACAAAACTTCCCATACGTAGGCCGATCCCGAAGATAGTGCGATGCCGGGCCGAGCCGCGGCGGAGGTGCAGTTCGCCATTAAGGGGCCCACATAGACAGCTTCGCTGATCATCTTTCTTCACAGAGCGGAAGGGCAGAGTTTATTCATTATTAGTTGGGTGTACCTTAACGGGAAAGCGCATCGCTGCTAGCTTTTAGCGGACTCAATTGGTTTTTTACGAACATGGCGGCTTGCGGGCGAAAACTCTTCGGAAATCGAAATAACATTTTCTCTCAGCTTTGCGCTTGCGGAAAGTACTTTGTCTTTTGTTTTCGTGCGAGTGAATTTAACAGCGATTGGCGACACTTACTGGGCCTGTAGTGACCAATACGATTAGCGCTTTCGATTGCTGTGTCGGGAGGTGGTCAATTTCGTCGGTTAGTGCTTCTCTTATGCGCGATTCGGACTCTTCGCATGATTCGCAAGAGTCACGGATGCCGTGAAAAATGAGGGTATTGCGCCGCGATTTGTACTCGCATTCGTCATCGCGCAATCGGAAAGAGTCAAGCCGAGTTGTTTGCGCTTCTGCCGAAGCCTGAATTCCAATAATTTCATCATCAAGATGAAAGGAAATGCCCTCTTTTAGACAAATGCGAGCAAGAAGGGGGAAACATGTTAGGCGCAAAATGGTTTTTTTTTTTATTTATATGCGAAAGAGGCATATTCCTGTATAAGCTTCACCATGTGCAGACTTCGATGTATTGTGCTCTCTGTAATATCTTTGAGACAGAAATTAAGCGACGATTACGACATTCCTCAATACGAAATTTGAGCTCAGCGCTGTGCGTTTTTCATATCGCGATATGTTGGCTGGCGCGGACAATCTGTCTCGTACGGCACGTTGCAAACGCGTGTAAATGCAGCGCGACGTCCTCGCTAGTCGGGAGATCGCAAGAGGCAGCGCGTGGGTGATGTGCGGGATCGCTTCACGGCAGGGTCCGCAACCAGACCTCCGCTAACGCAGAGCTTTGTTTTCATATATCGGTGAACAGAAGACGCGCGATACTCTGGCGCCATCTCGTAGCCATCGCCGCTACAGAGCGGCACCACGCTTTTCTTCTCACGCGTTCGCCATGCCCTCCTCCTCCACTTTCCACCTCATGCTTGCACTGCAGCTTCCTCCTCCACTTTTCTCCTCGCGCTCTGTTCGCTTTTAATCCACTGCTGCGCTCCGCGTTTGTTCTTTCATCGTTGGCTGTGGTTGTTCGCTCGGTTACACCGACAACGCTGATGCCGAGGCACGCCTATGCTCAAAGCAGGAACGGGCGCTTTAAGCTGCGCTCTAATAGCGCGAACATGTTTCCGCGATGAAGCCCAAATAAATGTAAAATATGTACACTCACAGAGTATCGATAGTCCACACAGTGCCGCATTGATTACAGGTATTCGCCATTAGGGAGCCTCTTCGATCGTCCTGCGCGATATGGAACTTCTTCTTCTTAATCTTCTTGAAGGGACACTAAAGGTTACTATGAAGTCAAGTCAAAGTGATAAAGCAATCTAGAACGTCTAAGGCGTCAATATAATCGCGAACAGAGCTTTAGTAACCCAGAAAGTGAGGTAAATGCATGACACGATTTGAGACCCCCCAGCGGCATTCCGGTACTAGCCCGACGACGAAGGCACTCCTCATCATGATTTATGTCAATAGTACTCAACTACTCGTATTAAAAAGATCATTTCATTAGGTTATAAGACGGAAGAAAGTGCTACTTGTCTACTTCTGTTCGATTCTAAGAAAAAATAACATTTTGACGTTACCCTTCAGTAGTATGGGTGGTCGAAAGGTTTCGTTTTCGCTCGACTCTGCGCCGCGCGCGCTTTGGAGTTTCGGTTGTTTCGTTATCGCGTCTTGCTGCGCTGGTTCTGCTGGCTCGCGAAACTTGCACTTGGAACAAGCAGCGACAATGCCACGTCCATGTGATGTCGTGGGATGCGCGAACGGTCCGCGGAACTTGGCCAAGGGCAATTGCAGCGGCGAATCCGACGTTACTTATCACTGTGTGCCAACGAGTGAACCTCTCCGTTCGAAGTGGTTAAGTGCCATACCCCTGCCACAGCGCGTTGGCAGAGCTGAAAAATGGCATAGTATGCTCGCTGCACTTTCGTCCCGAGGATTGCGAGTTCAACGCCGACTTACTGGAGTCGCGTGGAGTGCCTTTCAAAGCAATGCTTTCCCGTAGCGCTGTTCCGTCGGTCTTGCCTGCATTCTCCGAAGCGCAAGAACAACTGCAGGTCGAAGATGAGTGCGGCATTTGGTTTTCACGAAGGAAAAGCTGCAAATGTGCGAATATGTACAGCCATGACATACAGCTGCGGTCGTAGTAGTACGCAACGACGCCGACAGCGCGTGCCCTCAGCAGCAGGTCACGTTCATCAGTGCTTAAATCGCTGAAGTCGAGCCAGCATCGCGAGCCAATGTGTCGTTGTCAGGGTCGTCCATTGCAACGAGCGTCAAAGTTGGCGTTATAAAATAAAGAACCAGCTTATCGTCGCGCGCTTTCCCTTCCGCTAGCCACCATAGTTCCGCTTTCGCGCTGTTATCGGCTCTGTCTTCGCTCTGTTTCTGGCCGTGCGTTTGCGTTTTGCGCAGAAAAGCCATAGCGCCGTCTGTGGGCGCCGTTTTACTCACCGACGGCCAACGTCGCTATGAGACCTTGACGTCACCACTCCTCGATCGGAGGGCGGGCGATTTGAACAGCGTTAGTGGTACGCGGACGCTTTAGAACGCATTTTCTCTTAAAAAATTGGAGGACGCTTAAGCTTCGCCTTCTAGAGTGGAACGCGATAGCGTTATCGCACCCCGTTCGCACCGCCAAGTGGTGTAACACCCGTCGACCCGTCAAGGGCTGTAAGACAATGCGCTACGGCGCAGCGATCACTTATGAGGCGCCCCGCGTCGGACTTTGCACGCACCAATTACGCGGTGAGCGCCGAGCAACACAGCGTTCGGCGCGGCAACGAAACGTGCGCCTGAGAAAGCGGAACGAACGAAAGAACTCGGTGTCTCGGAGGGACAAATGATCTACGCGAGCCAAACGTCGTGGTCAGCACGGACAGTCGGGCCGCGACACGCCATGAAGGCGGACGCGATCATGGAGCTGACGCCTCGATGGGATCGTCCTCTGTCTCGCTTGGGAGCACCACGCAGACGCATGACTCCTCGGAAGCAGCTCGGCACACATCGCAGGGGACGCTTTCCCATCAGACGCGCTACGGCGCAGCGATCACGGCAGAGGCGTCCAGCATCGGACGCTACACCTAGGAATCGCGCTGTGAGCGGAAAGAGGAGCCGTGTCGCCTAAACACGAGGGTTCGAGTGACGCACGCTGGAAGTTGGAATGTGAGAGAGCGAGAAAACTTATTAAGCAAGGGTATTGGGGGCATCCTATGGCATCCTCGCACCGGTCCGCGCACGGCCTGAAGGGGAGAAGCGGGCGAGTGGCGCGCCACGTGTCTGGGCAGCGCCGCACATTGCGAGGAGGGGGTCTTCTGTGTTTGCCGCAAGATGGCTCTGCGTGTGCGCAGAGCGCAGCAGAACTGTAACGGAAACGTACTTCGCTACTCGTGTAACTGCGACTTTTGTAATTTACATGCTCATAATTACCGATATACACTGCAGTATAACTTTCTACGGCACGTTTGTAAGGCAACACCGCATTCACTAGAGGCGCTTTTGTCCCGCTTACAATCATCGAACTCGTGGTTCAGAAGGGGCTTGTTCGAACGGCCACGTTTGCGATGAGCTCTGCTGGAAACAGCGCATCGGCCCTTGGCCGAGGATCACACCCACCGTCATCTACCGATTCCCGTAATTATAAAGTCGTTCTTCCTCGTCTACCGACTGGCAACACCGTCCTCAATTCAGTTTTCCTGCATGCTGACCTGGCAGGGCGGCCATATCGAGCCCCGGACTTTCGCGATGCTCTCCTTTCAGTGCTAAATGCAACTGACATACTCGGCGCTGGACAATACCAGATGAGCCATTTGTGGTTGGTGACATGTGTTAATAGCATCGCGAAGCAGAAATTTCTCGACAAAGGCGAGTTGTTGGTGAAGGGCCTCAAGTGCCTTGTCATTGACCCGGAATGAAAGAATATCAAGATGAAGCTTCTTTGGCTTCCCCCACAACTCGAACAGAGACGGATATAGCACAGTGCAGTCCATCACGAGAGAAATGTGGCGGTGTGACGGCATGGAGAGCTGGCAAATGACTAAACGAGACGTAGCGTTCACATTGAAAGATGGCGTTTCTGCCAGTAATCTGCCACATCTGTTGAGCATACCCGTAAAAAAATCACTGTTGATTAACCATTGATATATTGTTGGGGAATTGTTGAAACAACGGACTTCAACAAATTTTCAAGAGCAATTGAGTTCACTCAACCCTTGCACAACAATATTACCGTTGCGTGTTCTCAATAAACAATTTATTGGGTAATTTGTGTTGATTTTTCTAGTTTTTTTTTTGTTGTGTAGCAGTTGAGTCCAGTACACAAGAATTAGGACTCGCATATGAAGACTTTCCAAAAATGTATTGGGAAGCGTTCCAACCTCATTCCTGTCACTTTGCGGCAGGTAGGTTCTTCTTTCGCATCGCTTTCATTAAAAGAAAATAATGTGTGACCGATGGGGTGGAATCGAACGTCGGCCGTCGAGCCCGGTACACTAACCAATAGGCCACGAGCGCGCGCATACTCCTCTCATTCGAAAGCCAGTAAGCTCTCAGAAGCTTGACGCGTGCGCCGTGTGCCACTTCCTCATGCTGTCGCTACAGATGGCGCTTTGAAGCGCCTATCTCCGGGACCGCCCCACTTTCGTAGCCGTTTTCGCTACGTAAAAACTGAAACGTTAGACTAGATTCATGACCGCCCAAGTTCATAACGATTTATTTCTTCGCCGGTGTACAAATTCCATCGTCGTTTTAACATACACTAGATGACATAGCCATTGGTGCGATCCGAAATGAGCACGTTTCGGGGAGCAGAAGAATGTGAAATTCACTTGCAAACACGGTGACTGCGCGCATGTGGAGTTCCCCAACAGTAGACACGGTGGCAGCGCGGCCGGCGATAAGACAGGCGCGGACACGCGACGACGCTACCTTGGAGCATCGGACGCGCTGTGGGAACCGTAGTATGCAAGCGCGCACACGCTACAAACATACACATGTGATGTCTTCGAATTTCCTGCGACGTACCCTCTGTCCGTAAAGCAAATATAGTTTTTTATCCAATGTCCGTGGTACTAGAGATCAAAGAACGAACGCGCTTTGTGATGGCAATGCGCAGCCGCTATAACCATTGACTTCAAAGAGCTTTGGATTCAGCAACGGCCGCAACAGTATCACAGCTAATCGCTGTATCTGCGGCTGCTCCCGACTCTCGCATTGCAAGAAGCACGCGATTTATTTGAGCCTCGCCGAACTGTCGTCCTCTCATCTCCCACGCCTGCAGGTCTCGTATGTTCAGTCAAATAGAACAACACCAAAGGGAAATGAAAGAAATACAGGTACCGGACTCTAATCATACCTTACATGGCACTTCGTCATCTGCAAAGGCGCGGCAAACTATTTTGAAAGCGTTACTTTTGTAAAAATAGCTAAATTAGTAGTAATTGTTATTTCTAGGTGGCGCTACAAACGTCAAGGTAGCATTCGTGTGTGTGTGTGTGTGTGTGTGTGTGTGTGTGTATGTGTGTGTGTGTGTGTGTGTGTGTGTGTGTGTGTGTGTGTGTGCGTGCGCGTGCGTGCGGGCGCGCATGCGGTTGCAACCGTCGTAGCTTCGTTTTGCGCACACTTTTGCAACAGTACACATAGTAACCGCTAGTTTCGTAGTCGCATTGTTTGGTCGTAGTTTTTATTGTTTACGCTACAAATTAGGTTGTTCTTAAAGATTTATGAAGGTTAGTGGATGAGAAATTATTGCTCATTATTTAGTGGCTATTTAGTGCCGTTATCTTGTGTTTGAAAGGTTTTTATAACTCAATACGATAGTGAAGCTGTGAACGGCTTTCGGACTCAGTTACTTGGTTGCAGTTGTTCGCGCAGTTGTGCGGTGGTTCACGCCTCGTGCTTTTTGATGAAAGTATTTTTTTTTTCTTTTCGGACATCATGACGCACATTTTAGTGAAATGCTTTAACGACGATAAGTGGGACGTTTATCTTTTGAAGTCGTTGGCTCACCCAGCTACTAGTCTTCGACTGATGTGCGAGCCTGGTTGTTTTGATGAGTTGCGCGGCAGAGGTCATGATGCCTGTTCGAGCGAAGGCACCCCGAAACAGTCGCAGCCGAACTTTTGCAGATAGGTAAGTAATCTCGTTTTCTTGAGCACGTAGCCTTTTTATCTATTTTGACATTGACAAGCGTGACACCGTTCACTTTCTTCAAGCAAACCGCATGCCCCGGAGCAAAAGTGCGCGATACTAACTCGCTGCCGCCGTCACTTCGTTTGAAACAATGGTAGGCGAAGAGGCAGCGGCGCCCTGCGTGCGTAAAATTGCATTGCTTCATTTGTTCCTGTCTAATAACGTTTCCCTAATTTGTATGAGAGAACACAACATAAGGATCGGCTTCTCTGCGCAGTGATAATATTGTACAGTGGCCCGTCATCTTTCATAGGGGCTCACGTGGGCCGTCTAAGCGCTTGTTATCGCGTTTCGATACGTGAGAGGCGCGTTGTCTTTCAAGGTATTTAGGCAGGCTCTACGAGCTTAGGAGAACCGCGACAAATGATTGTGCAGCAGGTGTGCAGCTCTACTACGCTTGTACCACACTCGTACCGGAAGGCAGTGTTGCACTTCACGCTTACGCATTTCGTAACTATGGCGGCCGCCGTGGCAATTTGGGGCTCGAGGTCGTGAATACGATCCCTGCAGCGGCCGCATTCCAAAGGAGCGGAATGCAAAAACGCTCGTGCAATTCGCATTGTATGCACGTAAAAATTTCCAGGAAGTCAAAATTAATACGGAGTCCACAACTATGACCTGCCTCATAATCAGATCGTTAGTTTGGCACGCAGGACATCAGAATTTTTTTTTTAATCCGTGGTGGGTCATCGTATACCATACGGTTAGTGTGATCACCTTTTATGCCGTGGCTGTTAAGCGCGCCTCGATTTAGGTTGCGGCTAATGATGCGGCGCACCGCAAAATATATTTCGCCTCTTTGAGATTCGCGGAGAACGGCCAACCGATTAGTCACAGCTTCCGCGCGGTGACTGTACACGCATACACAACGCAAATGAACAGAGGTGTGGTGACGATGTCGCCAAAGAACACAGCCTCCGACGGGCTCGCCTTATCGCCTATCACCGCCAAAACTACCGCAGTAAGCATCTTTATCTAACGCGGCGGGTTGCCGTTGAAGGCGTGCGGTACAATTTTAATAGGCGATAACCGAAACATGCCACCGTTCTCTGCTGCCTCTTTGAGCTGGACCGATCCGAATGTGCGTTGCTTGCAGACGCGGAAGGAGCGCCACTCGGCGTGTTGTCACCTCGAGCACCGTTTGCGCGGTGAAAAATGACGCGTGCATGAAGCTAGCTCACTGCGCAGACGCTACCGCGCAAAACGCGCAAGGGCGTGTACACGACGTTCTGCACACAAATTGCGTGGGATGATCGGAGACACGCCGGAGCGGCTCGCTTCAAAGAAGCGGTGCATCTTCTCACTCGTACAGGCACGCTCACGCTCGCATCGCTCTCGGCGTATCATTAGGTCATTCCTGCTGCTGCACTTCTACCCAAAAATTCGATATCTGCTTGGTATCGGCTATGCACTGTCGCGTGGTCTTTGGTTCTGCGAGAGCCGGGAATATTTTTCCCCGCTGTGAAACATCGCTGTGCGTGTTTTAGCTAACATTTGCCGTAGCAACCCATTTCTTTTCTAGACAGCACTCGTAAAGAGTCGCAAATTTTTACTTGCCAGTAGAGTGCGTACTTCTATTTTGTGCCTAGTTATGTGCAGTGTGTGGCAGATTCTGAATCCGCGTAATCTCATTTTCTGTCCGCATTCCCTTCTCGCAGGTTACGCATTCCGCAAATACCCAGATGCTAAAGTGTTCTACGTCAAAAGCAGCTTGGCGTCGTGCAAGAGACACCCGTTGATATGTGGCTGATTCACTAGCAAGCTCGCATCTCTATTGCCACTCTCCATCAAGTGGGATTTTTAACTATTTCTTGTGCTGCTGTGTGGTGTACTAGCTGCCGCATGGACGCTGTGAAGGCTTACTTTCGATTTGCTCTGGCTTGGGAGGGATTTCCTTTTGCTTGCGAGAATGTTTACCAGCCTAACCAAGTGATACGTGCGTCCTGGAAACAGCAGCGCGAACAGAGGCGGACGACGAACGACGAAATAGGTAGGAGCACACACGAGCGCAAGTTTATTTTTGAAGACAGAGGTAATAAAGACGCTGGTCAACTTGACAAAGGTAATGAGCCGTGCATGCGTGGTAGAAACAGCCACGAGCGACAAGAAAAAAAATATGAAAAAGTCATGTCGTAGAATAAACGTGCGTGAAAAAGGAGAACTATCGGACAAATCTTTCGAAAAAGCAAAATATTTGTCCGATGAGTGATACTACCCAACGAGAAATACTCTTAAGAACTGCGTCTTCCAGACTAAGGGCAACAGATAACTTGGTTATGCATTTGTTTCGTTTGCGATCAATAAATATTGCTTCTGGAACTCCTCTGGTGTTGAGGTATAGAGCAGAAAGAACGGTTGTTTCATCACTAAGACCAGAACACAAGAGGACTTATGGAATAATTATTTATTGATCACGAAGAAAAATTCACAAGCAAGATTTCTGTGACCCTTAGTGGGAAAGAGTTGCTGCAGTATTTCTCGTTAATATCACTTCTTACAGGACAAACCTTTCAGTTTTCATGTGTTTTTTTTTAACGCACATGTTTGTTCTACAGGACATGTCTTTCGCTCCTTTTTTGTTGTGCCGGGCCGTTTCTGCTGCACATCCACGGCTTTTTCTTTGTGAAGTTGGCCAATGTGTTTAAAATCTTTGTTGTTTTGACGAATAAACTTCTAGTTGAGTCAGCGTTCATGTGTGTTCCTACCTTAATTCATCCTTCTCGTCTCTGTTTGGGTGGTTGTCAAATATAAATGCACACCGATTTGGCGAAGTGTCCATAGAATTGATACATGAAATATTTGCGCTGTTTATTTCAGGAAGAACGCTATAGGGTCTTTCTCCTCTGTTTTTAACACTGATGTACATTCTTCTAGTTCAACTTCAAGGAGTCCTCTGAGGTAGCCAATAAGAGTGATGGTAACTTCATTTGTGTAAGATTTATGAATTTCATCCATTCAAGGCATGACATGTCACATGCCTCTAAGTATGAAAGCTCAAGCTCACACTCTAAGCTCAAGTTTTCGGTTCTCATGACGCTGCTTTGTACTGTGCTGCATTCTCCAGGCGCAGGAACCTTCCTTTATGCAGTCAGTGCATGTGTTCTTTTTGTATATATTGGAGAAAAAATTGTCTTGAGCTTAAATATGCATGCATATCACGTGTAATTTTTTTTCAACATGGGTGCCGTATATCCCTTCGTCTTTGTTACTGCTTTGTCCCAATTCTTATGCAACATTTATGTATTTTATGCAATAAAATTCTGGTAGCATTTTAATAACATTTTACCTGCGCAAATGAGGTCATTGGTTTTTCGTATACGCATTTGCGTTTTTCACTGTCTCACCGATGTGGCTGTGCAGTCATTGAAACCTTTTCCAATCCTTTATGACTATTTCTGGGGTACTTGATACTGCAAGGGCAGGTGACCATCTATTTGGCACTTTGGAATTGTGTTAGCCCTGTGTTACTACCAATTTTCTGGGCTAAATAATTATTTTTTCTCTTATTGTTCAATGTTTTAGCTTTGCCTTATCTCTTTATTGAATGAGGTACCACTTAGTTGCTGTGTATAGTGAAAAAGGCCCCAATAAGTGCTCTAATTAGCTTTGTGCAAGTCCAGAAAAATTTACTGAAAATGAGCTCACTAAATTGAGGAAATACCACCAACAAACTCTTCTGTACCTCAATTTAACATATACAAATGGTGTACTGTTCTTGCAAACCTGGCTCGTCAGAAACATGATTCAGGTGTTCACCATGCCCGACAACTTTCTATATGATGTCTCATCAATTAATAGCTTAGTTGAGTGATGTTATTTTATAAAATAATTGGTCAACCGGAAAATATATACATCTCGAAGACAAAAAGCTCAGACAAGTCTACTTTGGCACTTCATTAAATTTTAATCGCGGTGAAAGACGTGTGCTTAAGCTTATATATATTTACGTGAAGTCATTTGTTTCAAGTCTGTTATTTTGCCTTCTCACAGTCAGCCGTAACTGTTCCTGTGATGGATTAGTATGCGAAACATTTTAATGTAACGTATTCAGATGTCTTGTGTGTATTCACACGCAAGCAGCTTCAAGTGTTCATGTGTTCAAAGTTGGTTGTTAAAAGGGTATGCTTAAGCCCAGCCTTTTGAGTCGCTTTGCCTTCTAGTCATAAACATAAGTCGCAAGGGAAGACCACAATGATCGTTTGGTTTAATTCATATGTATAGGTTTTTCAGATGTATTTACACTGTTAAGAGTGCTGTAGGTACTAGCCCAGGTTCCCAGTGCTCCAGGTTCGATGTAGTGGTGGCTTATGTACTGTAATAATGTTTCATGGGCACGCATCTTTAGTGTAAATAAAGGTACTTCAAATTGATCAGTCTCTCGTTTGCTTTTGTTTGTGTTTGTGAAAGTTATGAGCAGGAACCGGGGCATGCAAGTGTGAATAGCAAAGCAATTTCATTATATGAAGAAAAATCCACTAGCCCAACGAAATCTCAATAATATTTCAATGGCCACTTCTGAAATCTCAATGCCATCTCAACTGGGCCACAATGTACTTTTCAGTACTGTGACAACAATAACTCAACAACAGGTCAACACAACTACCACAAGGTCATTTCAAAGCAGCATCAATGGTAACCCAACAACCATTCAACAAAATGAACACAACGAGCCGTCTATGCGCAATGGAATTTCAATGGTAACTTAACAATTATTCAACATTGAGACCCCAATGGTGTTTCAATTAAATTTCAGTAACCAATATTCAAGACCACTCAACAGTCAGCCCAACAATTCTCCAACGCAATTTCCACAATTCCTCAATGAAAAACTCAACATTGACCAATAATAATTCAATGCCTTCTCAATAATTATTTTTGTACGGGTATACGGCCACCTAGGCACGTACCCAGGGGGGGGCACGGGGGGGCCCGGGCCGCCCCGCCCCCCCGAAATGAAGTGGCACACCCCCCCTCTCCACCCACGCCACCACTCCTTACACATTCCTAAAGCGCCGCCAGATCAATGTTGAGATTTGGCAGCTGTTCATCGGTCAGCATTATGCTGCCTTTTTCACTCCTTTTAGATGGCGGTAGTTATCGGCATATCTTGCAATGTGAAGGACAGTTTTCTCATAGATTCCGCACCCGCGCGATTAACTCGAGATGCATTCAGTTGTCACCATCTATTCAACCGTCACGCGCATAGCTGTTGCTTTTGTTAGTTCAACCTTCTTTGTTTAGGCTGATCCTGGGACCAGGAGAGGGATGCGGCTGTTACTCAGCTGGTCTGTACTCTCATGGAACGAGTTGCGGCCGGAGAAAACGCCAATTGCGTTTAACTTATCCCTTTGCGTCATTATTTCCTTGAGTTACGGCTCGCCGCGACGCTGGCAGATGCCTGGAACCATATACACGTGATATGGGTTAGATAAGGTGGGAAATAAAATAATGTGAAAGAGCGTCCATCATGAAACCCTGCAATAACCCTTAAACCCATAAGCAAGATGACTGTCGCCCGTTACCTCGTCTGTTTTTCCCTAATTGTATAGCACTTTTCGTGCAAAATTGGCAACGGGAAACAAAAATCGCAAGGAGTTGAGAAATTAAGCGATCTACTAAGGGAGAGAGCCAAGGCAACTACCAAACTGCTAGCAAAAGCGAATAATAAAAAAGTTAACCGTTGTTTATGAGAATATTTATGGATCAACATCTTTTTGTTTAAAAAGGAAGTAGAGAAAATGCCGCCGGAAGTGGAGAACAATTACTTGTTTTGAATGACGCTACTGCAGTTATCGGTCGAACCGCCTCACCTAGCCACCTCTCTGCTGTGCTTATGTGGGTGTTTTCCTAACCTTTCGCGGTGAGCGCAGTACGTCTAGAATCGCAGAGTCCTGCGCCCTACGCGGTTGTATGGGACTGGCGGCCGCACAAAGTTACGCAATTCGCGGAACTGTCAAAACTGATCAACAAGGCGAAAATAACTGATATTCTAAACTATAACATGAGAAAGACTGAAGAAGCCGTAAAAAATGAACGCAGCCTGAAATCAGTAAAAAAGAAACCTGGCATAGGACAAACCATGATGTATGCACTAAAAGATAAGAAGGATAATATCATTTAGCAATCTGGAAGATATAGTAAAAGCAGCGGAAAAATTCTAAGCTGACCTGTATACAGTACCCAGAGGGAGTCACGATACCTCACTCAGAAACAGTAATGAACAGGATACAGAAACTCTCCTATAACTAGCGATGAGGTCAGAAGGGCCCTGAAGGACATGAAACGATGAAAAGCAGGAGGAGAAGGTGGAATAACAGTCGATTTAATCAAAGATGGAGGAGACACAATGCTTGGAAAACTGGCGGCTCTTTATACGAAGTGTCTATCGACTGCAAGAGTCCCAGAAAACTGGAAGAATGCAGACATTATACTAATCCACAAAAAAGGAGACGTTAAAGAATTGAAAAATAATAGGCCCATTAGCTTGCTCCCAGTATTATGTAAAATATTTACCAAAATAATCTCCAATAGAATAAGGGCAACACTGGATTTTGTCAACCAAGGGAACAGGCTGACTTCAGGAAGAGATAGTGTACAATGGATCACATCCATGTCATCAATCAGGTTATCGCGAAATCTGCAGAGTACAATAAGCCTCTCTATGTGGCTTATATAGATTACGAAAAGGCATTTGATTCTGTAGAGATACCAGCAATCGTAGAGGCACTACGTAATCAAGGAGTATAGAACGCTTACGTAAAAAGTTTGGAAAATATTGCTACATGCGTGTGGTATTTGTTTGTTTGAACGAGGCTCGTAGGCGCCATCACTCCAGAAAAGAGGAGGAAGAACTAACTGTGCTCGCGCTGTGAATCTAACCGGTCAGCACTGCAACCGTTGTTGTAAATATAATCTGTAAATAGTTTCTCGTCTTACTGACTCGTCCTTCGCGTAAGAATATCTACAGAGGTTCTACAGCTACCTTAATTCTACACAAGAAAAGCAGGGAGATACCTATAGAGAAAGGGGTGAGACAGGGAGACACAATTTCTCCAAAGCTATTCACTGCGTGCTTAGAAGAATTCAAGCTATTAAACTGGGAAGGCTTAGGAGTAAAGATCGACGGCAAATATCTCAGCAACCTTCGGTTTGCCGATGACATTGTTCTATTCAACAATAATGCAGACGAGTTACAACAAATGATTGGAGACCTTAACAGAGAGAGTCTAAGAGTGGGGTTGAATATTAATATGCAGAAGATGAAGATAATGATAAATAGCCGGGCAAAGGAACAAGAGATCAGGATCGCCAGTCGACCACTAGAGACTGTGAAGGAGTACGTTTACCTAGGTCAATTAATCACAGAGTACCCTGATCATGAGATGGAAATTCACAGAATAAAAATAGGTTGGATTGCATACGGCAGACATTGCCAGCTCCTGACTGGAAGCTTGACATTATTATTGAAAAGTAAGATGTGCAATCAGTGCATTTTGCCAGTGCTGACATATGGGGCAGAGACTTGAGAGTAAGTTAAAGACCGCGCAAAGAGCGATCGAACGAAGATTGCTAGGCATAACGTTAAGAGAGAAAGAGAGCGGTTTGGATCAGAGAGCGAACGGGTATAGACGATATTCTAATTGACATCAAGAGGAAAAAATGTAGCTGGGCAGGTCATGTAATGTGCCGGTTAGATAACCGTTGGACCATTAGGGTTACAGAATTGGTACCAAGAGAAGGGAAACGCAATCGAGGACGGCAAAACACTAGGTGGAGCGATGAAAGAAGGAAATTCGCGGGCGCTAGTTGGAATCGGTTGGCGCAGGACAGGGGTAACTGGAGATCGCAGGGAGAGGCCTGCGTCCTGCAGTGGACATAAAACAGGCTGATGATGATGATGGTGGAGGTGGTGCCCCCCCCCCCCCCCCCCCCCGAAAAACAATCCTGGGTATGTGCCTGCGGCCACCAGTGCCTTATCTTGGTACCTGGCCGACCACCACTTTGCCTCCGGTGCAACAGAGTTGGGCATATCCGGCGACAATGTCGAACACCACGCTGCAGTAACTGTCACCGCTACGGTCACCCTGCAGATGCATGCGTCGGAACCTACGCTGACAAGCTTCGTGGAAATAGACCAGCTGAGGATGATACCATCACCGATCATCTCATGGACGTGAGCGAAGTTATGGATGCAACTGGAGAAACACTCCCTGAGACTCATCGACAAGAACAGATTAAGCCGTCATCGGCTGACATTAGCCTCAGCCAGAAGCCTGCGAGCGAGGATGAGACTAAGGCGCCTGATGACGAACCAACTGTGTCATGGGCCGAATTGCCACCAGTTCAAGATCGCCCACCGTCAGTGGAATCTGGGTCGATGTGCGAGGCCGCTAAGAAGCGTCCAGCGCCATCTGACAATCCATCGCCCTCGGGAAAAGAGGCTCGCGTTCCCAAGGTGTCAAAGTTGACAAAACCGCTCCGGCGAACGCCTACTCCTGCAGATGTCCCTTGTGTTAACGTGCACCAGAAGGTCCATAGTGCATCACCTCATCAAGAAGGGAGTGGTGCACCTCTGGAGCAGTGTTTAGACGCTGCACCTACATAGGTAATCATGGCGAGTGCTCTTCCCTTCCATTTTGGTACTTTAAATATCCGTGGCTTACGAAGTAAGCGACGGCAAGTACAGCTTCTTCATTTGTTACGCAATAGAAAATTAGATATTGCTGCTATCCAAGAAACAAAGACTGAATACGACGAAAACACAGAAGTAGCTCTATCTCCATTCCTATCTGACTATAATGTTTGTACCAGCCATGCAGTCGGCGTTTCCGCAGGCTGTATGTTATTTGTTAGAAAACATTTACCATGTGATTTGCTACATTTGTTTACAAATAGGGAAGGGCGCCTAATCTGTTGCGATATGGATATCAGTGGTATGAGCTTTAGATTTGTATGTGTTTATGCTCCGAACAAGTTACATGAACGCGAGTGCTTCTTCTTATCTCTAGAACATCATTTCTGTACTTAACGTGCATTGGTCCTCTTTGGAGACTTTAATTGTGTATGTAACGCGCAAGATCGTACGTCACTGAAGCTGAGACATGATCCAAGTAGTGATGCATTGCAACGCCTGATATGTGATTATGAGCTTGTGGACATTGGGGAAAATGAAAAGGCAGGATGTCGATATACGCACTTCCAGGGCACCTCGCATGCAAGGCTTGATCGAATTTACGTTTCACTTAGCGCACTACCTCTTATTTATGGTTACACTGTGCACCCTATATTCTTTAGTGACCATTGCCTAGTCTCAGCATCGTTTGGCAGCCGTCGGTATCAAAGTTGGCGTATGTGCTGGGAGCTGTGGAAGTTTAATAACCAATTACTTTCGCGTGAGTGTTTCTTAAATCGTGTTGCTGAGCTTATAGCTCCTGTGTCATGCCGCAAGGACTTGCCACTCTTTGCTTTGTGGGAATTATTCAAACAGGAAGTTAAAAAGATAGCTATCGAGGAATCATCAATATTGGCCTTTGAAAAAAAGACTAATTACAAAGCATTGTATAAACTTCTAAGTGAATTGCATGAGCTTGAATGCCTACGTCCGGGTCAATATATTGATGATATTTATAAGGTCAAGAAACAGTTACAAACTTTGAACGCAGAAAAATACACAGGGGTACTAGTTCGTGCGCGAGAGCAGCGTTTCATGGAAGAACAGCCTTGCAGTAGGGTCCTTGGTGATGAACGCCGACACGCGCTGTCGAAACAAATACTAGATATAGAGTATGGTGGAATCAATGTTAATGAGCCTACTCTAATAACTAAAGCGTTTTTCGAGCATTATCAAAAACTATTTCGAGACCATAAGCCATTGGATACAGATGCTGCCAAAAAAGTTGTATCGTTGCTGCCCCAGTTAAATCAGGATGATTACATCTATACAAATGAAAACATTGATATTAATGAGGTAACTGCATGCATCGATTCGTTAGCGAAGGGCAAGACGCCCGGCCCCGATGGCCTTACTGCCGAATTTTATAAGTGTTTTCGTTCCCTCTTATCACCAGTATTACTTCAGGTGTATCGTGAGGCCTTGGAAGTAGGGTACCTAACCGCCACAATGTACGAAGGACACACCGTCCTTATAGTCAAAAGCGATGATGAGACTAAATTGCAAAACGTTGACGGATATCGGCCTGTCTCCTTATGCAATGTTGATAATAAAATTTTTGCTAAGGTATTAGCTAACCGTTTGCAAGTTGTAATAAGATCTGTGGTCGGTGATCATCAAACATGTGGCATCAGGGGCCGGTCCATTCAGACGAACATTCATGTTGCGAGATCGGTGCTAGAGTGTGTAGCTGAGGGGTTTGGACAAGTAGCAATGGTACAGCTAGATCTGGCTAAGGCGTTCGACAGGGTAAATCACTCATTCCTGTTTACTGTACTAGAGCATATAAATATCGGGTCCCTGCTCCTTAGAGGTGTCAGGATATGTTATGCTAATAGTTCAACGAGGCTGATAGTGAATGGCTCTCTCTGATTCGATTATAGGCTTGCATCATCAGTACGACAAAGATGCCCTTTGTCACCGCTCCTGTTCTGCTTGTATTTAGAACCACTTTGTATGAGCATTGTTAAAGAACAAAATTCCAAGGGTTTAAATTACCGACTAATGAGGTTCGGGTTATTGCGTATGCAGACGACGTGGCCTTTTTTTGTAAAGATAAAGAGAGTGTGAAGACTGCTCTTGCAATTACAGAAGAATATTGTGCGGCTTCTGGTGCAAGCGTTAACTTTAAAAAAAGTTCAGCTTTTTGGTTTGGATTATGGGCCACAATGCCATCACATTACGCAGGCATTCAATGGAAAGAAGATCTGCGTTATTTAGGTGTGCCTCTCTCACAGTATAGAAGTAGCAACGCTCATTGGTCGGTAGAAGTTGGCAAAATTCAACGTAACGTGAATTTATGGCGAGGGCGGAATTTGTCAATGTTCTTTCGCGCTGAAGTGTGTAACATTTTCTTAGCTTCCCGTCTTATGTATGTGCTGCAAGTACTGCACTGCTCACGACTTCGCCTTCAGGCACTGCATCACGTATTTGCAACATTTATTTGGAGTTCCAGTTGTGAATCGAAGCGGGGCGACAATCTGTTCCTCCCACTTGAACGTGGTGGTCTAGGATTAGTGCACCTCTTCATCAGGCAAATTGTTTCACGCCTGTTTTTCTTTCGAGACAATGACCATTCATTTTTGCATAAAATGTTGCAACTCCGTTTAGTTCATTATATTCGTAATATAGTAGTGTCATCAAATGCCAAAGATGTCCCACAGGCTCCTTGGGGCTTTCTTAAGGAGGTTGTTGACACATTCCTTTTCTTGAAAGTTAGATTCAGCCTGGAGTACGTGTTAACTGCGAGTCGAAAAGCAATTTCTGCGGCACTGGTGGACTCTATTTTGCCAGATCCTTTGTATCGTGCACCTTATTTAAGCCGACCTTATCAGGATGTACTTAAGCGCGTCAGAAAAATGCGTGTACCTCCTGGAGTAAAAATATTTTTCTTTAAATTTCATTCGGAGACACTCCCTGTTAAAACTTGGTTGAATTCGAGGGGTTGCCTTGTGCCGTGGTCAACAAACTGTCGGCTCTGTCCACGTGCCGCAACCATAGATCACTGCTTCATAGACTGTAGGGACGCTGCATTCTTTTGGGACATTCTCCAACGGGCGCTTAAAAAGGATATTGACATGACTCCATATACAATTAGGTTTCTACCGTTTAAGGTTACGGGTGGTCCTCCCTATGACATGTTCATAGTACTTGGTTTACATAGCCTATGGAGAAGTAGACTGTGTGACCGCCTTGCCGAAATCCCGCGATCTACAAAGTCCTTCTTTCGCGAAAGTGCTGCTTATGTAAGAAGTGTCTACGCTGCGCAGGAACCTCCGCCAGACTGGATGCACTTGTTGGATGCATGTGTGTGTTTGCCTGAGTTTTAAGTGTGTAGTTGTGCCCACTTTGTAATACACCTTCAGTTTTCTTTTCCATGTAATAAAAAAAAAAGAACTCGTGGCTCAGTGGTAGCGTTTCCGTCTCACACTCCGAAGACCTTGGTTCAATTCCCACCGAGCCCATCTTGCAAGTTGTTTCTTATTTATAAAGTGCCTTCCGGGGTTAAGTTCCTTAAGCCTGTCACGTTAATAAGTCTTCTTCGCATGAAAGAAGCGTTTCGAGTTTTCTGGGAGGGTATTTCAACAGTCCACGTTGACTTAATATTAACCTTTAGTGTCCCTTTAACATATACGGCATATGCTCGTAGCGGGGTGTGTTTGATTGCTTCATTGTCCGTGGTTGAAATTGCGCAAGGGGCTCTGGGACCACTGGGAGGGCGCAATATGGTGAAAACAAATTTGAATTATTGGATTTCTGAACTATTTTTGGCTTCAGTAGGCGCGACAGATATTTACGTCCAGTCCCAGAAAATATATTCCTTGAAGGAATGGTGGTTTTGGAAAAATGTTCCTAGAGAGTACAACTTCATGACTGTAGTTTTTTCAGAAGCACAGTTTATTTGTTTCAGAGGAGTCAGCTAAGAAACGCTCATTCAGTGTTATCTCCAGAAATGTTTTCTTTCGATTACCTCCCGAAATCGATAAATTAACTTGTCCTTGCCTTCCTCTTCTTCTTACTTAAGGCGTTGTATTGCAACATTCGAAGAACAAAAGTCGACTTGTGCCTTACATAACGCGCAAAACCGAAGAATTGAACTACATTGCAGACGCCCGTCATTTCTCGCGCCCTTTCCGAGCCGTTCCGAGCCGTAAGATGGAGGGATGGATGGATGCTATGAGCGTCCGCTTTGGAACGGGGTGGTGGGTTGCGCTACACCACGGCTGCTCACCGCAGACGCCTCAGGCAGAGCTCGCCGTTACCGCAGCTTTGTCGAAGTATTAATTATACGACGTGTATCGCTAAGTATTCTACAGCTTCGATTTCCATAATGGTGAATTTATGCACAAGTTTCTTTGCTTATTTTCATTATTTAATCTTATTGTGACCCCCCTCACGCAATACTTCGCTTCAGGACCTGCGAGGGCCTTGAATAGTAAAGAAATAAATGTGTGCTTCCGACGCTGGTGTTTTGACCATTCGAGCTGACAGCTGTGATGTCTCGCTGTCGGAGAATCATGACGACGATGATTGTCTTTCACGGATTGCACCAAATAAGGGGGATAGGCCAAGAATCAGGCGGCGGGAGCTATCTCAAGAAAATGCATATTTGAAGAGGAGAAAGGCAAATTAAAAGTAAAAACAAAGCAGATACTGGAATGAGCAGACTATTATGCAAGGCAGTAGTCAGACTAACTGAATGAAAAACTTTAAAAGTAGTTCTCATCAAAGAAAGAATAAGTACAACCTTTAGAGAGAATTTGGGGCAACCAACTTCAGTGAAATGAATGGAGATCTGATAGGTAGAATAAAGCTACAGCAAATATCGGGGTTATCGTTTTGTTTCAGTTAAAAAAAAAAGAAAAGAGAATGCGCAGCAGACGTCAATGTGACTACAGCCTAGTGTAGAAGCCTCAAGTGACAATATTCCCGGGATACTTAATCCTAAGCCAATTTTGCGGAGCGGAGCTTCGAGTAATTTATTTTTCTGGTTTTATTATCGTCGGCATGATAAGGAGAACTGGTCTGTTGATTCAGTTTTCTTACAGTTGTGAGATAAAGGGCACATTCCGTTGTGCGATGCGACAGCATAATCTAGTGCATGTAACTTCGAATTTCCGAGTGGGGCACCACTGTTTATTGCAACAAAAAACGATATGCTGAAAGTCAGGAAATGTTATCAGAGGTAATTTGTTTAAATCATTTTGTAGGCAACATTTTCTGTATTTTATGCAGCGACGTAAGCTGCATCCAATAACATAGGAATCAAAGGTCCACTTAAAGACTTTCTGGCTAATAAAGCTGCCATTTCGTTTAACTATACCCGTAGGGGCCAGGAACACAAACACAAATAATTGTCCGTAAAGTTGCAGGAATTATATTTTGTAACACATTTCATCATCATCATCATCATCATCATCAGCCTGGTTACGCCCACTGCAGGGCAAATGCCTCTCCCATACTTCTCCAACTGCCCCGGTCATGTACTAATTGTGGCCATGTTGACCCTCCAAACTTCCTAATCTCATCTGCCCACCTAACTTTCTGTCGCCCCCTGCTACGCTTCCCTTCCCTCGGAATCCAGTCCGTAACCCTTAATGACCATCGGTTATCTTCCCTCCTCATTACATGTCCTGCCCATGCCCATTTCTTTTTCTTGATTTCAACTAAGATGTCATTAACGCGCGTTTGTTCCCTCACCCAATCTGCTCTTTTCTTATCCCTTAATGTTACACCTATCATTCTTCTTTCCATAGCTCGTTGCGTCGTCCTCAATTTAAGTAGAACCCTTTTCGTAAGCCTCCAGGTTTCTGCCCCGTACGTGAGTACTGGTAAGACACAGCTGTTATAAACTTTTCTCTTGAGGGATAATGGCAACCTGCTGTTCATGATCTCAGAATGCCTGCCAAACGCACCCCAGCCCATTCTTATTCTTCTGATTATTTCACTCTCATGATCCGGATCAGCAGTCACTACCTGTCCTAAGTAGATCTATTCCCTTACCACTTCCAGTGCCTCGCTACCTATCGTAAACTGCTGTTCCCTTCCGAGACTGTTAAACATTACTTTAGTTTTCTGCAGATTAATTTTTAGTCCCACCCTTCTGCTCTGCCTCTCCAGGTCAGTGAGCATGCATTGCAGTTGGTCCCCTGAGTTACTAAGCAAGGCAATATCATCAGCGAAGCGCAAGTTACTAAGGTATTCTCCATTTACTCTTATCCCCAATTCTTCCCAATCCAGGTCTCTGAATACCTCCTGTAAACATGCTGTGAATAGCATTGGAGAGATCGTATCTCTCTGCCTGACGCCTTTCTTTATAGGGGATTTTGTTGCTTTCCTTATGGAGGACTACAGTGGCTGTGGAGCCGCTATAGATATCTTTCAGTATTTTTACGTACGGCTCGTCTACACCCTGATTCCGCAATGCCTCCATGACTGCTGAGCTTTCGACTGAATCAAACGCTTTCTCATAATCAATGAAAGCTATATATAATGGTTGGTTATATTCCGAACATTTCTGAATCACCCGATTGATAGTGTGAATATGATCTATTGTTGAGTAGCCTTTACGGAATCCTGCCTGGTCCTTTGGTTGACGGAAGTCTAAGGTGTTCCTGATTCTATTTGCAATTACCTTAGTAAATACTTTGTAGGCAACGGACAGTAAACTGATCGGTCTATAATTTTTCAAGTCTTTGGCGTCCCCTTTCTTATGGATTAGGATTATGTTAGCGTTCTTCCAAGATTCCGGTACGCTCGAGGTCATGAGGCATTGTGTATACAGGGTGGCCAGTTTTTCTAGAACAATCTGCCCACCGTCCTTCAACAAATCTGCTGTTACCTGATCCTCCCCAGCTGCCTTCCCCCTTTGCATAGCTTCCAAGGCTTTCCTTACTTCTTCCGGCGTTACTTGTGGGATTTCGAATTCCTCTAGACTATTCTCTCTTCGATTATCATCGTGGGTTCCACTCGTACTGTATAAATCTCTATAGAACTCCTCAGCCACTTGAACTATCTCATCCATATTAGTAATGATATTGCCGGCTTTGTCTCTTAACGCATACATCTGATTCTTGCCAATTCCTAGTTTCTTCTTCTCTGCTTTTAGGCTTCCTCCGTTCCTGAGAGCTTGTTCAATTCTATCCATATTATACTTCCTTATGTCAGCTGTCTTACGCTTGTTGATTAACTTCGAAAGTTCTGCCAGTTCTATTCTAGCCGTAGGGTTAGAGGCTTTCATACATTGGCGTTTCTTGATCAGATCTTTCGTCTCCTGCGATAGCTTACTGGTATCCTGTCTAACAGAGTTACCACCGACTTCTATTGCAAACTCCTTAATGATGCCCACAAGATTGTCGTTCATTGCTTCAACACTAAGGTCCTCTTCCTGAGTTAAAGCCGAATACCTGTTCTGTAGCTTGATCTGGAATTCCTCTATTTTCCCTCTTACCGCTAACTCATTGATCGGCTTCTTATGTACCAGTTTCTTCCGTTCGCTCCTCAAGTCTAGGCTAATTCGAGTTCTTACCATCCTGTGGTCACTGCAGCGCACCTTACCGAGCACGTCCACATCTTGTATGATGCCAGGGTTAGCGCAGAGTATGAGGTCTATTTCAATTCTAGTCTCGCCGTTCGGGCTCCTCCACGTCCACTTTCGGCTATCCCGCTTGCGGAAGAAGGTATTCATTATCCGCATATTATTCTGTTCCGCGAACTCTACTAATAACTCTCCCCTGCTATTCCTAGTGCCTATGCCGTATTCCCCCACTGCCTTGTCTCCAGCCTGCTTCTTGCCTACCTTGGCATTGAAATCGCCCATCAGTATAGTGTATTTTGTTTTCACTCTACCCATCGCCGATTCCACGTCTTCATAGAAGCTTTCGACTTCCTGGTCATCATGACTAGATGTAGGGGCGTAGACCTGTACAACCTTCATTTTGTACCTCTTATTAAGTTTCACAACAAGACATGCCACTCTCTCGTTAATGCTATAAAATTCCTGTATGTTACCAGCTATATTCTTATTAATCAGGAATCCGACTCCTAGTTCTCGTCTCTCCGCTAAGCCCCGGTAGCACAGGACGTGCCCGCTTCTGAGCACTGTATATGCTTCTTTTGGCCTCCTAACTTCACTGAGCCCTATTATATGCCATTTACTGCCCTCTAATTCTTCCAATAGCACTGCAAGACTCGCCTCACTAGATAACGTTCTAGCGTTAAGCGTTGCCAGGTTCATATTCCAATGGCGGCCTGTCCGCCATTTAACACATTTAACTTACGCTTATTCGCTGCCGTCGAACGCGATGAATATACCGACAGAAAATATGTAACTACGACAGCTGACGATTCATTCGCGAGAGGTTTACGTTGCGCTTGAACAAAGAACCTATAGGAAGCTCATTCCAGCCAACGCATAAAAATAGGTTTCCTGAGAGTATTATTGAATGCAAAACGTGCGCCGAGTTTCACTCGTTTGTAACGTCTTACCTGTCGTATGCACATATGACTGCACTTCGTGGGATTAAACATCATTTGCTTTTGTATGATCTGAATAATGCTGTGAAACTGTTGGTACGCCTTTTCTTTTCTCAATTTTTTTTTTCTTTTTGTCGCTGCATTTGCGGCATGCTTTATGCATTTATGAATCAGCTGCCTTTTCGCTGATGTTTTCCTTCTCGCTTCAAATGCGCCCCCCCGCCCCAACCCCTTGCAATAATGCCCTTGTGGGGCTTCAGCAACTTGTATAAAGAAGATGAATAATTCTGCTATGAAAATAGGCGCGTAATCCGGAAGGCGAAAAGAAAAGGACCAACTAAGAAGAGCAAAGGTATACGCCGGCCTTCTCTTGTGACAGTGAAGCACCAGTGATTATGTTGCTTGTTCCCAGGTGAAAAAGGTAACCTTGTGCTTGGTCTTTTAAATACTGGAATGATATTAGCATTTCAGAAAAAAATATAAATGCAAATGTCAAATGCAATATGGAGGCTCATCTTGGATTGTCTTGTTGGGTGAATGCGTCGAATTTGCACACTCGACGATGTTAGCTGTGCCTGTACGAATAGGTTCTGAGGGATGTGTAGTCGTGGTCTATTACTTGCTTTATTAATTAAAACTTACATTCGTCTTCTTTAAGCGGGAAACGTACATTCTCAGGTACGTTTCAACTGTAAGAAACCTTAATCTAATTCTTCATCATGGTATTCGCGCTTCCATATAAGGAACATTGTTTCCAACCAGCATAGGGAGTCCGAGGCACAAAAGCAGAGCCTCGCTTTCTAAATGTATCCGAGGCTGCCGGAAAAGAAGACGCACCCAAATTCCATGATGGGACATACGTACATCTTTATATGAGATAATTGATATATGTCTATATCTTACATACATTATCTTGATGTATGTCACTGATTTTAGGTAATCAAGCCCTCGGCACGAGTGGCCATAGACACGAGTTTTTCAATGTGGCTTCTCCAGTTTAGCGTCCCATCATGCGTGATTCTGAGGTATTTAAGACAATCCACCTGAGGAATGAACTCTTGGTGCTACATAAATGAAATGTAAACAGCAAAATCTAAAGGAAACAAATGAAGTGCACCGTTACTAACATTCAGCGGCATATTTATATTCTCAGTCCAAGTTTCAAGAGTACATAAGTAATTTTGCAACGATTGCTCAAGTGAATGTAGATCATTATTCTATGCTAAAAAAGCGATTTCACTGGCGTACACGTATTAATTTTTAGGTGGGATGTGTAGCATAAACGCATGAATATTTAGTGGAATTAATGTCCTTGAGCAGCGGAATGGAGCTTAAAATGTATGTTGAATAAAACAGGAGGTAACACTGACCATTGTGATACCCCGCGCTTAAGTTTATACTTAGATGATGGGCGTCCGCTTTGAAAACAATACAATTATCTTTCCTTTAAAAATTCTGAAATCCATGCCGTCGTGGATTTCAGAAAACTGTAATTTTCTAGTTGATTTATCAGTATGCCATGCACCACGGAATATTAAGCTTTACCTTGATGTGGGACCAGTAATGCTGAATATCTTCCTCGGCGCCGAGCAAGTTGTGTGCGTCTCTCTGAGACCACGTGCGCACACCATGTCGAGCACACAGATCTAAAGCCACTTTGGCTGAGGCTAAGCATTGAATTTCCAGAAATACAGGGTCGTCACTCAGCAATTCACAATTTTTTCTATTCGTTTAACCGGAGTGGAGGGAACAAAAGTTGCTAAATGAGAAAAACGAGAAAATGGCAGAGTAAATCAAAACCATATCCACCTGCCTGTTATTTAAGTATCGGAAAGTCTCCAATCTTAAGGTATCCAGGCATTTCTTATAGTTTAATTTAGCATAGTCAGAATTTCTTGCGGGGACAGTTCATTCAGAATTTTCATCACGGCTGCAGTAATTAGATGCAATCCTGGCACTGAAGAAGGCAAAGGGCGAACAACATTCCCTTGTTCTGGCAATGTGATCTCCCCGAATTCTTCAAGCGGTAGCGGTTTCAGTAGGCACGGTGGGACGATTGAAGTGAACCTGTCTTCTGGTGACTTTCCGATATTTTCTGATCATTCGGACAATTCACGAAGTGAGAGGAAAAAGCAATCGATATTTGCTGGAACCGGAATCATCTTTCGAGAATGTAAAAATCTAAGAAAGATTTCAATGGGGGCGAAATGCGAAAAAACCCATGTGCTTAGGTTTAGGTGCACGTTAAGGAACCCCATATAGACGAAATTTCTGGAGTGTCCCACTACGGCGTGTCTCATAATTGGATCGTGGTTTTCGTACGTAAAACCCCATTATTTTTTTTAATTTAGTAATCTGAAAAGGGCTTTCTTGTTCTTAGATTTAGACAGATAAGTGAACTTGTTCATATCAACTAATCTTTGGCTTTAGATGCGGTACGCTTGACAGCTGCATCAATGAGAAAACAGCCGTGTACTTTGACTTAGGTGCACGTTAAAGAACCCCAGATGGTCCATATTATTCCGGAGTCCCCCACAACATAGTTCAATGCCCGCATAATGGGCAGCTCGAAGATAGGCTGCCAAGCAAAGCACGACAAAACTTAAGTGCGTAGCGCCGCTGGAGCGGTTTATGAAATCCACCCGCCTTGTAGAAGTCCTACATAGGACAAAAAGGACGCAAGCAGGTGCATGCTAATAATCTGAAGAGGGTCTTCACTGCGCATCTGTCAATGCACTGTAAAGCCTGCCCTTGTAAGCCGGTATTTCATGATGTGAGGAACCTGGGCAGAAGTAAGGATAAAGCGCCACATGAGCTATTAGAAGCTTTTTACATAAATCAAAAAAGTAGTGCCTGCGTAAGGCAGACTTCTGTTGTTTTGTACACTGCGGAGCTTACTTCCTTTAGATCTACAAAGTGATCTTGCCAGCTCTGATAATCGCCCTCGGTAGTGGTAGGTGCACCTGCGTTTTGGGAACAGTTTATATACTCTTCGCGCTCCCTTTCAAATAAAGTTGTTAGTAGCGCCTGTGACGTGTTCTGTGTCTCGTTTTTGTAATTTTTACGTCGGTAAGCAAACGCATACTAGCCCAACAACAAGCACTTTTACAGAATATTCCTGGGCTTCTGACGGTTGCCTTCATGTAGATTGTGATTAACGACAATCGTGACACTCGGTTTATTGTTTTTTTCATGCGTCGGAGGACCCTCACCATATAACAACCAGCGTATATCTTCGCAAGTCTTGCAGTCCTTTTACGTGCTCTAACACATACCTTTAAGAGGTAAATAACCATGACCAACTCATTTTTTTGTGGTTGTGACAGCTGGCCTGCTGCTCCTTACCACGCTACAGTTCGAGATACTAATTGAAAGTGTTACGCCGTGCTCTTCGAAAATATTTGGAGACTATAAGTAACACTGTCATATATGCAACCAAATTGTCCAATAACGCATTTCCATATACTACTTCCACAAAAGAATCAAACTCGCCTTCTGTATTTTAACAACAACGCTGCATCATTCACGGATGCGGTTGACTACGCTTCTGATATCAGCTCATAGGTAAATGATAATCTTAAGCTTCCAGCAAGAGCCGGCTTTCCCGAAGACAAATGTAACAACTCACTCGAATTTTGCCAAGACAACTGTAAAGACAACTGTAAACTGTAACTGTAAATGTTAAAAAAGCAACAAGCAGAACTTCTGTGCTCACTTCGTGTTGCCCTTTTTACAGCCTTTTTCAAGATATACCGTACCAAACGACAATAAAATGAAAAACGTTTCTTGTATTTTTTTTAGTTCCGGTAACAAGAAATTTTAATTAAACTTCAAAGCGCAAATAACACGTAATGCCTCCTTTGAAGTTTGAATGCCTTCAAAGCGCAAGGAACACGTAATTTAACCTCATTTCGTGGACTTTCTCGATTCTCACTGTTTTTCTTTTCCGTTCTTCCGAGCAGCAATGTTTCAAGCACCTGTCTTAGAGATTCAGTTGTCCTCTTTCTTTCACAATCTTCCTGTTCATCATGTTGGTAACTGTTTAACAGACTGCACTTCTCGTGACTTTGCCAAGGCATTTTGATAAGGTACCGCACCAACACATAATGTTAACATTACCCTTTTGAAACATGCAGCCTAACTTACTGGCTTAGAATAATGAGTTCGAATAATCGTTCTCAGTCAGCGTTCATGTTTTCCATGGAAGTGCCGTGAGTGGCCTGGCCCTTGCCGCTCACGGCAAGCGCCAGGCAGCGCTGTCTAACGCTTTCAGGGCAAATGTCTCGCACAAAAACCCAAGTGCGCGAGGGGATGGCGGCCGCAGTAGTTTAATTACCTGGTAACGCACATCATGCGTTATGCGAAGCATGTGGGTTCAGTCCACACCTTCGGCAAGCTTTCTTTTCGCCTACTTTCATTTCCCAGCGTACTTGAATATTGGTACAGTTAAAATAAACATAACAATTGCCTACCTCCATGATTTCTGCGGCTTCATTGTCTGGCACCTTGTATGGTTGTTGGGACAAACAAAAGATTGATCCCCTCCGATGTGCTGATGTTTCTCGCTCGTTTTCTCATTTGATTTATGTAAAGCTCTTATGTATGTTTCGATGACACTGATAATTGAAAACTGAATTGAAAGTGTCAGTGTCACTGCTCCAAAGCGCCTAGTGACGTGGTCCTTTTTGTTTTCACGATTCGCATGCTCTCTGCGGAACTTGTAAACCTTTCACACAGCGCGACTATCTTCGTAGGACCAAACTGATTGGACATTTCTGAATATGGTCCGCAAGTTATTCGTTGTAGACTTGCATTCCAGTCGATGACGTAAATATAAGCTTAGTGATATTTCTTAAATCAGTAGTTTTATCGCAGAAATAATTTTCGTTGCCCAAGAGGACTTTAAACAATACCGAGCTTTTGTTTTCGTGTTCCGTACGTGTCGTTTTATTGCTGAAGCATTCCACTAATTACAGCTCAAACACGTTGCGTATCGAAAATAGCTAATAGCGTTTTCATTGCTATGAAATCTCCTACACAGCGTACCAATTCGCCTGCGGCATCCTGGTTACTGACTCTCGGCATTAATCGTATGTGGGGGAGTTGTCCTCTGGTCTGGGAGTTAACAGAACTGCATCCGAGCTTGTGAAGAGCGGGTTCACGGCACGCTCATTGCCTTTGCTATAAGGTGAAGAGGACTATACATCGAGCGGTGCATGAATTAGCGCGTGTTTCACAGGTGCAGAGAGCGCTTGCGCTCAGTGCTTGGAACGAGGCACATGCTTGCATTTTTGTTGAGAGAGATTGCACTTAAAGCAACTGCCTGAAGTCCAAACTGGGGGCAGCTGTATGCCACAGGAGACTACTTCTACTACAAGGTTGTACCTGCTGGGTATTCGTTGTGTAGCTATTCGCTGGTTTGTAAGTGAGTGCGCTGTTTACTATATCGAATTTCACACGTTATTTATCCTTCCTGAGAGCTACAGTCGGTAAATAAATGCAGAGTGGTGCAGTATATAGTCGCGATGGATCCCGGCGCGACGTTTTTTTTTTTTTTTTAACCGTGCACGATGGCAGCGGGGGTACCACTATTAAAATAAAAAAGACTGATTGTGTTGCATTCATGCACTCATAATTATAACGCGGACATCACTGCGTTTACTTGTTTGTTTATTTACGATAGCACAACAAAAGTGCTCTATAAGCGCTTATTCCTTCGCTCAACAAATGGCTACGTTATTGCCGGTTTTCATGAGTTTTAAGCTTGGCTGCCGCTTTTTGCATGGCACGGTAAAGTGATCAAGAAGAAAAACGAAGAATGTCACTCGACCGTGTTTCTCCATATGATTAGTGCCCTAACATAACAAACAACACAACATAAACAGCGGCCGCGTAAACGATGGTGAAAGGGCAGAAAGGCAACAGAGTGTTTCCACAATCACGCAACACACGCGCACGATGACGCCTCTGTCGCCACTGTCGCCGGCGTGCGGAAATAGAGACAGCGTGAAATCCCTCCGCGCATGTTAGCTTTCACGACGCGCAACAAGCGTCTCCGCGCTTTCGGGCCTCCCGGTGAACTAGCCACTGACCTGTCCGTGGCTGTCGGCGGCAGTCTCCTACGTGTGGGGGGGGGGCAAAAGAATGATTTACGAAATGCGATGGCTAGAGGCGACGCAGTGGGAGAGGGCGCTTTCTTTTCGTTTTCGAAACTTGGCCATGTTTCGTCGTTGGACGGTATAAAAGCATGCTCTGTTGGGGCGAAGGTTCTGCAGACGACAGTTGTGTATTCCTTCGGATAGTGTTGTGTGTAGCTGGAACCTTCAAAGCAGCCGCAATGTTGTCTACGAAGGTGAGTTTTCAGAACACCAAACTTCTGCCGCATATATGTTTATTGTTTATTTGTTTGTTTGTTTGTTTGTTTGTTTGTTTGTATGTTTACCTGCAATAAAGTAATGGGGTTGAAATACGGGTAATCATAACTGGCACATTTTATGGGAAGGTTATATGATGTTTTTGTTGTTATCGCCAGGTATCACTAATGTTGAGCAGTTTGGGATTCCCAAACTTTTCCCCACTCTCTATTGGCATCCCCATGATTGGTGTGGCCCCGTAACCTTTGGCCCACCTATGACGTAGTCTGCTGAACATGTCTTTTTCTGACTTGCCTATCCTTGAAAAAAAATAAAAGAATGTCGAGAAGAATATCCAGAAGAATGGGAAGTCATCCACAACGAGATTTCAAGTTATGTCTATAGAGCTCTCTCTACTTAAGCGAATGTTTGCACTCAAGCTATTACACGTCTTAACAAGTTATATTGCAGCTGTATTTGCTTCATCTCCTTTCGTGCAGTTATCGGCCCAACTGTTCTTACTCGTACATATATTACATTACTGGAGCGATGGCTAACTTCAAAGTCGTGGGTATATATCTTTTGCGGTTGAACTTCGGGTGTTGTAGAAGTAGGGGGCAACGTATTTCTGGGCCATCCAGACATAAGAAAACGCTTAATTGTGCACCTATAATTATGAGTGCCGGTGTTTTCTTCCAAGGCCCATGTTTTTTTTGCCTGCCTCTTGGCAAAAACCTACGGACTCAGTCACCACCAGCCCGTGGCAGGATACCAGAACCCCGGTTACAACGGCTACGCTGCTCCAGTGGGTGGCGCTCCTTACCAAGGATACGCTAACTACGCAGCTGTAAGTGCATTATTTGTGCAGTATTTTGTTTGCTCGCCGCACTGGCGACACCCGAATAACCTAATGCGGGGATATTATTATTATTATGCCTTACATACCATTCGACATCAAGATTTAATATATATTTTGGTGGCGCTTGTATGAGAGTCATAGCCAGTCTTCAGCTATTAGTTGTACTCGATTGTTAGTTGTTAGTTAAATACACTCGATTGACGCACACTCGCCACCCGCAACACTATTAGTATATTGTGAACACACAATAGCTAAGACAGCGACAACGCAGTAGGAAGCTTAGCAGCACACGCATGAATGCCTGTAGTATTATAAGTCCTGTTTTCATCAAATCTTGGGCGTAATCACTATACGAGATGATCAGAATTTCTTGACACTTTCGCAAAAAGCTTTGTTTTGCCTTTAATTGAGTGCTGTTTAGTTTCATGTCTTTCATGAAAATTTCAGCTCAGTGCGTTTGATGCTGAGTAAAAGCTGACGTAAACGATAATAAGGCAATTTAGAAAGATTAAAATATAAAATTCGTAAGGCATAAATGAAACAAAATTTAAATTGAGTAGAGTACATGAATTACTATTATTTACACGACTTTCGTGCTAGCGCTATGAAAGAAAATAAGCGCCCTATATATACTATGAAACTATTGTGTAAGTTGGTATAGCTGGTAATCTCCTGAATTTTCCGAAACTTTTTTTTTTCTCTCGAAGGCCTGCAAGCGTACTCGCATGAGTGTCAGTGTCAGTATTATTTCAGCCCCTCGCAAGTTTTGATAACCACTACTGCCGCTATTCTGCACCTCACTTGGCTGATTAAGGTTGATTTACACGCATACTGCATACGCCAGACTCAAATGATGAACCTCGCACCGCATCATGCACGATATTGCGCTTGCAATATAGTCGCAAAGCTTTTTTTCTGCATACGATCTCTACAGTGAATACTTCTTGTATTTCAATCATGATGAGTTTCGCGTTACGTCTTCTAAGCATCAGAAATGTACATAAAGAAGTGCACCTAATGTTTCAGTTATGTGTAATAAAGTGGGAAATGTCCAAACTTATTCTATTTTTCTCACGCGAGACATCTCTTGTATGTGGCTCCATTAACGCCGCGTAAAACATAATTTAAGTGCTGAGTATTGTACTAGTTCTTGTGTTCTAGTTTTAATGAAACGCATACCAAATTAAAAAAAGAACCATAACTTGGATCTCGACGGCTTACGCTGCCGTTATGGCCATAAGGCATTGATGCACAATGTGTTTCGGACCTTTCCGTCCTATTGCGCAGTCGACCTTAGATAATGCCCCTATTTGAGAATAAACTCGTCATACATATTCTTGGACACGCCAGAAGCTAAGCGGAACGTTTACTTCTAGCACCAAACACACACTTTTCCCTTTCTAGCCGCCTCAACCTTACAGCTTTGGCTACGACACGGTGGACGAGCTCGGCAACCGGCAGTTCCGGAGCGAGCAGGGCGACTCCAACAACGTTAAGACCGGTTCCTACGGATACCGGGATATTAATGGGCTCTACCGGCGAGTAAGCTACATCGCCGACGCCAACGGCTTCCGCGCAACGGTAGACACCAACGAGCCAGGCACTGCACCTGGAGCAAGCGCGGACGCCGTGTTCAACGCCGCCCCGGTCGTCGCGCCGGTGCCTGCTGGAGCACCTAATGCCGGCGCATACGGCACCAGGACGCCAGCGCCGGCCTACGCCGGATACGGCGGATACGGCCAATACGGATACGACCAATATGGCCGTGGGGCCGGTGGCTATGGGTACGGCGGTTACGGTCAGTCTGGCTACGCTCCCAACGGACCAGCGCTCGGCGGGTACGCCTACGGAGCTTCCTCTCCTTACGGCTACGGTGCAGCAGGCTACGCTGGAGGACGCTACGCGCCTGCCGCCTACGGTAGCAGGGTTGCCGGTCACCATGGTAGGCGCCGTCGGCGATGAACTGTGTGCGTGATGCGTGGAATTTCTCATCCGTGATGTAGTGATCTGGCGGCGTGTTAGCGCCCTCGTTCAGTATCGTAAATATACTGGTGACATCGTAGTGGGGTGCTGGCCACGCAATGCGCCATGATGCTCACCTCCCACGTTTGCCGTTTTGGCGAGGTGAAAGATGCAATAATAAAGTAAATTTATTAAACTGATGTCTTTGCTCAAGGTGTACTCTGTGGAAGCTAATACTAATTTCGCTGCAATGCTTGCGTATTTTGTGTCTGCCATTCCTCATATTGCTTTATGACGGCATTGTTCTGAAGCGAGTCTTCAAATGCTTCCGCGCACCGTCATGTTCATTTGAAACAAACTAATAGTACCAGGACTATTGGAAATCTATAGCTCCTATACCATCAAGTTAACAATGCTAAAGCAATACTGTGAGAGAAAGAAAAAAAAACGCGTTGCTTACACAACGAGTAGGATCTCAGACGTGCAAGTTAGGTGAAATACCTGTGCAATACGATACTAAAAAAAATCAGCGGCGATTTACCCGTAAACGCGAAAGGAATGCGTAAGCGTTGCGTCGCACTTCTTTTATTTCCCGGATTCATTATTTAAACCAAGTTCCCCACGTTGCTAAGTGTGGTTCAGAAGCTCACTCCACAAGCGTCCTGCCTCTTCGAGGCAGTACGTGCCTTACAGCGCCGCCAATGCAGTGGCATAGCAACAATAAATAAAATGCCAAATTGACAAATGTTGACAAATTCGACTTCGCCCTGCCATCTGCTAGCCGCCTGGTTAGCTCACATGGTAGAGCGGGTGCCCCGGAAAAGCGATGGTCCCTGGTTCGAGTCCCGGACGAGCACGACTCTTTCTTCAACTGCGAGGATTTTCTTTCGAGGAACCCGGATGGGTTTCCTTTGCAGCAATTGCTACTATTGGGTGGATGTCTCATTTTCCCTTTATTAATTATTTCCCTCCACCTTTCGGATTTCCGCAGAACTATAACGGTAATCTTGAATAATTATATAATCAATATTACCAGAAAAAATTATCCAGTTGGCCCGAGGCGACTGCTGACAACACACAGTTGTTGCCATCTTTGTATCTCGTAGCCGCCGTTTTTAGATAACTTAGCCTGTGTTATCTTGGACACCTATATGCATGGACCTTCCTTTTACAATGGAGGAGCTTGAAGCGGCTCTAGCTCTCTGCAGGCGCTCATCATGTCCGGGACCAGATGGTATATCATACCGGGCCTTGTGCTATCTCGGAGAATCCACACGGATAGAATTGTTGAGCCTTTACAACTCCTCATGGTAGGAGGAAAATGTTCCTGACAAATGGAAAGTAAGCCGCCTGGTGCCACTCTTTAAAGCAGGACAAATCCCCATTAGAACTCACCTCTTACCGCCCAATAGCGCTGGCCAGCTGTGTAGGAAAGATAATGGAACGGATGATTCTTGGCCGCCAGGAATGGTACCTTGAATACTACAAGATTTATCCAAATTCCATGGCTGGTTTTCGACGTGACCGCCCTTCCATCGACAATGTAGTTGATCTCGTTTCATATGTCCAGCACGAAAGGTACGTAAGCGTTTATCTGCAGCTTTATTCTTAGATGTGAAAGGGGCATACGATAACGTATTACATGAGGCCATGCTCGACGCTCTTGCGACGGTTGGCCTAGGTGCAAGTTACCTATCTGCAAGATCATTCTATGTGTTAACTGACGATGGCCCAAATACGCGACGCTGTACCAGCGGGGCGTTCCTCAAGGCGGTGCTCTCAGCCCGACGCTATTCAACCTCGCTCTTGTTGGACTTGCTGAATACTTGCCAACTACCATCAAAATTTCAATATACGCTGACGACATCTGTGTCTGGACTTCGGCAGTCACACGTCCTCAGATAGGTGCGCGACTTCAAAGAGCGGCCACTTTGACAGCGAACTACTTGTGTAAACAGGGTCTCAGCATATCACCAGAAAAATGCGCACTAGTGGCATTTACTCACAAACCGATGACGCCTTATGTCATCTCAATCAATGGACGGACCATTTCCTATGTCCGAACCCGCAGATTCCTTGGCGCAATTATTGACCAAGACCTCTGTTGGAGCCCGCACGTGACCTACATGAAACGGCGCCTGACAGCAACTTCCCAGTTGTTTAAATACTTAACAGGAAAGACGGGGGAATGTCAGTAGACGCAATGCTTAAACTCTACAAAGCTCTCTTTCTCGGCTTTCTAAGATATAGTCTACCTGTATTGAACAACACCTCCAAGACAAATATTCGTGTTCTGCAGGCAGCACAAGCTCATGCACTCAGAGTCTGCCTTGGTTTGCCCAGATGCACGTCGACAGGGGCAACTCTTGCGATTGCTCGGGATCATCCAATGCGAACTCACATGACGGTGGAAACCCTGAGAACGCACATGAGACATTTTGCACGTGCCCCCTATCACCACCTTGCAACACTACCTTCAGACAAGCACCAAGCATCATTCTCTAAAGCTAACGTCAAGTACAACGACAAACTTCCCTCGGGCTTCACCGCTGCATCTAAACCATCGATACCCCCTTGGTGTCTTGTCAGCCCCACAGTCCATCTCAGTGTACCAGGAATCGGGAAAAAGTTTGAACTGTCGTCGCCTGTGCTGAAACAACTGCCTCTGCTTCTTCTGCACGAGAGGTACGCGGACAGTGAAAACATTTATACTGCTGGTTCCACAAACATCCAGTGTTCGTCCGGTGCTGTGGTTGTCCCAGCAAAAGCTATTACCATCAGCTTTAGGACTGACCACCCAACAACATCGACATCTGCTAAACTAGCTGCTCTTCGCGCTGCACTTCGTTTCGTGAATCGGGAGCCACCTCGACAATGGTCAATCTTCAGCGACTCAAAGGCAGCCCTACAATCTTTACTATCAGCTCTGCGTCGCGGGCCATTCGAACAGCTCGTATTCGATATTAGATGCCTACTCCATACATCACAGGAGAAAGGACACAACGTGACGTTTCAGTGGCTGCCAAGTCACTGCGGCGTTACTGGAAACGAAGATGCCAGTTATGCCGCTCGGGCAGCTCTTGAAGACGCACAAGAAGAGGCCATACCGCTTTCACGATCCGACGCAGCTAGCAGACTTCGAGTGCTTGCACAGGAGATCACGCTCTCTCTATGGTGCACACCAAACAGCCAGACCAACCAGAGCAACCGTCAATACCACCTGCCCTCTTTGATGCATCTCTATATGCCAACTGGACTCCGCCGAAGAGAGGCGACTCTGCTTTATCGCTTATGGCTAGGGGTGGCTTTCACGAAATCTTACTCATTCCGCATTGGAATGGCCGACAACGCTCTCTGCAATGCCTGTATTTGCGAGGAGACGCTGGAACACATTCTGTGCGACTGTCCTGAATATAATGTTCAGCGACAGTCCCTGGCATCTGTTCTAGCGCACCTTGACACTAGACCATTGTCCCTCGACACGATTTTCACATGCCGCCGACAGAAGACATCGCAGGTGAAGGCGACGAAGGGACTACTTCGGTTTTTGAAAGAGACCGGATCGGACAAGCGGCTGTGACAGTGATATCACGTACCATGCCAGATTGATGGACTCTAACGGACGATGTGTGTGTGCTGTGCTATGTGCTCTCTCTCTCTATCCCCCTTCCCCCATCTTTCATCGCCCCCATCCCTCTCCCATGTGTAGGGTAGCAAACAGGTTAAGCGAAACTGGTTAACCTCCCTGCCTTTCCTTCTCCACTTTTTCCTTCCTTCCTTCCTTGATTTACGGAACGTACTCGTTCCTGGTAAAGGGCCCCGAGTACTTCGGAAGTAGTTCGTATCTCTGCGTGGATGTTGCCCTTCTCCACGCCACAAATGAGAAGCGTATACAACTAAACTTAAGACAAAGAGCGGCGATTGCTTCAGCGCAAATATTGAGGATGGGGCGGATAAAAAATGGAGCACCCAATAATTTTGCTTGGAATAGTCAATGTTGAGAACGAATGGCAACAGTGACAACACCACGGTTTGTCTAAACGTGTTTCTATAGCGTGAATGTCCCGACCCCCGGCCCTACACCGCTTGCTACTCGGGCAATGTCCAGAACTTTATTACATAGGAGCGTGCTATAATATAATTTGCCGTTTCTTCCCGCGAATGTCTTGCTTCAAAAGCAGTGTTTAGTGTTCCCACCTTGTGTTCGCTTTGATGCGACCTTAGGTAATAGTCTGAAGAAAAAAGATCCTAATTTGCATTTGAGTGCCATGGCAGATACATCCTCTGATAATCGTGGTAGTGAAAGTTTGACCTTGCTTCTACACTAATCACTATTATTTTTGTAGCGCACTAAGAATACTTGATTATTTTTATTGCGATGGCAGTTATATGGATACTCCAGGCGCATTTATGCTGTCGGCGTCACCGTGAGGTTGCGTATAAGGTGCAAGGGCGGTGCTTCGCAAAGAAATTAGAACTATTAATATATCTAACCACGCACAAGTGTAGACTACCTAAGGGATAGGCCAATGAGAAATAGAGAGAGTATGAAGAAATCAAGGTCAGCACGAGTAACGGACTCACTATCCCCATTGTCGATCACATTCGAGTCCATGGTATGCTGATAGAAAAACGACATTGCTACCAGACAGACTCTTAAAAGCCTCAGGCATAAGAGTACAAGCGCTGTCACACTCCTTAAATGAGCCGCTCTCAAGAGGAGTAGCATGAGGGAAGACAGTCTTATTAGGCTGATCCACTCCTTCGTCATTTGCCATATTGCATACGTGACAGCTATGCACAACTGGTACAGATGCGAGATGCATACAATCAATATAATCATCAGTAGGGTATACAAGAGTTCACCCGGACTGCCCGAAGCCACCAACAGATAAACGACTACAGATTGAATTACACAAGATGAGGTATCAGAAGCATAGCTGATTTCGTACCACGAAAGGCTCACCACCACTAACACAAGAAGACACATTTTACAAACACTAAACAGCACTTACTACTGTCACCACGGCGACAAAGTCAATATGCCAAGAAAGATAGGAGACAAAATTGAATTAGCCTCGATACCAAGAAATATGCATCCATCTTACAACCACCAGGCATGCATAAAGGCCAGGGCCATAACACTGCTACGTGAATATCACAACGAGATAGAGGCAAGATTCACAGCCGCAGCTGGCTACCCGGATGGCCGACGATTGGCAGCTGCAGTCGTCAACAACGACAGCAAAGCTACGCACACAGCCAGTATCAAGACCAAACAACCCGAAATGGCCGAAGAAATGGCCATTGCTCTTGCTTTGGCTGACATAGAACCCCAAGTTATCCTGAGCGACTTACGCACAGCAGTCCGAAATTACAGCAAGGGAAGAATTTCGCCAGAAGCTTTCTGAATTCAACTCAAGTTCGGGAAGCCGGGATCACTGTGATCTCGTTCCCAGCCCACATAGAAGCAGTCAGTCCTAAATTTAGCAAGCTTAACGAGATCGCACACTCTGCTGCAGGCGACGTAATTGACCGTCACGGAACAGGCCTCGAGGTAGACGCAGACAAGGACAGGCGAACGAGCTACAATGAAATAAGCAAGGCAAATTTCTATCAGACGCGACGAAGTTTCCCTCCACCTAACTACAAGTTATGCAGAGCCCAAGTGACCACCTGGCGGCAACTACATACTGATAGTAATCCGAACACGCCAGCATAACATTAGGTGGGATTCTTCCCTGAAATCTATCACCACAGCACCTGCAAGGTGTGCGGCTTAGAACCTGCTACACTAAAACACGTGCTCTGGGAATGGGAGGCAAAGACTAAAGGCATTAATCCCGATGCTCTCTCGGCGAGGCGGGCCGATGCCCTGCAGAGCTCCACGCTCGCTGACTAAATCTGGGCCGTCGAGAAGGCCCGCGAAGGGGTGACTAGGCAAGGCGTGGACGTTCCTACGTTGGAGACCTTCGCCCGGGTCATCATTCTGCAGGACAATCAATAAGAGTTTTTACTAACCAATAAATTCGTCCCCTCACGCCATGTGCTGTACGTGCGGGTGAAAGCTTCCGAGGGTAGCTGGCCATTGCGGCTGAATCTCGCGCACGGAACGGAGGAAAGCGGGCACGAAGCGTGCCGTCTTCAGCCGCCCGACAGGCTCCGGGGGGAGGGTACGGAGGGGGGGGGGTCGTTCTACTCGGGGCCGCCGAGCGCGGCCACCCAGGCCCCAGTATCTTGAGAGCCATCTGCGACGGGGCAGCAGCCGCACACAGGCTGTGTTTTCGCGGCTTTAGTTCACGTAGATGAGAGACGCAGCATGAAGGTCAATTCGCTCGTTGCTGCTGGCGCGCTTCCTCCCTCGAGCGTTTTGCTAGCGTGTTTCCATGGCCAAGTGAGACGTGTTGGTGTTTGCTTATGTGCGTGGGACACCATGCTTGTTAATTTAGTTAGTTTACAAGCTTATACGGCCGATAAAACTACTATTCTTACTTCGCGTAGCTAGCTGTCCTTTGCTATGGCAATCGATGCTTCGCCTTTCAGCACAAACTGCGACTTTTTTCAACCTACCGCTGCTTCTCCTACCATCGAAGAATGTTCCTCCAACTTGCCGCTACTACGGTACGACTGATTTTATCAATATCAAATCTATTGGTAAATTAGTACACGTAAGTATCCTACCAGCCAAATGATTTTATATTGGTCTGCATAATTGTTGATGTTGATTCGTGTACATAAGTTTATGAAATAATTTTTCTTGTTCATTCAAGTTCACCAGCGTTATGATGACAGCGGTGTCAACTGCGTTGTATTTGAAATTTTGCTGATAAAAATTTTGTTAGGCTAATGTTGCGCATTTTTCCATTTTATTTCTTTTTCTTCGTCAATTGACTGTTTTTTGTGTATTTCGTTACCTTCAGTCAGCCGATCCCCCCAATGAGTACCTTCATTGGAGCAGCTTCATGCAACGTGAAGTGTAGTTGCTTGCTCAGAGTAAATACTTTCCAATCCAGCGAAGGTAACCGATACATATAACGAATTCCATCTTAGTGATAAAATGGTGACTTTACTCTAGAAAAGTGAACATTTAAGGAACAGATATGAACAACATGCGGCATGGAAAAGACACTGCCTTAGCGGCAGCAAGTATACACAACTTACACTCATTCTCAAGGTCATATAAGAAAGAAATGAAGCTCTCCTTTTCCTAGACACAAACAATACTAACAATACTAAAGTGATAACGGCAGTTGAAGGACAAGGAATTCATGATACCGTATTTTGCGCTCTATAGACCGCACCCGGCGTGTAGTGCGCCTGTGCCAATTTGGGCTTAAAATAAAAATGTTCTTAGATAGCCCGGAGCCAGCTGTATAGTCCGCAGGGACGAATTTCGACTGAAATAGGGTTTTTACCTAGTCTGCAAAAACATAGCAGTAGGTAAGCAAAAAGTTTTTTTTTTCAACCAGTAAAAGCCTGGAACCTTTATTAAACTGCTTATACGGGTCAACTCTAAAGGCCGTCAATATCATTCTCGTCGGGGCTATCTGAACAAAAGAAGTCAAGCATGTCGGATTTGATGAACGGCCCTTGAATTTCTTCATTGCACTTCACAGTCTCGTGTTCTTACGCATGCTCGACTGCACGGAGCAGGAGCATTGCCATGGAGGCTGTTGGTCGATTTCTGTGCCATCACAACTGTTGCTGTGTTCTGCGCATATATGAAGTCGCGCATAAACGTATCACACATCTTGCAATGAGGTTTCGTGCATTTCTGCATCGACGTTTTGCGCAAGTATTGAAAAGCGGGCTGCTTTAAGTATTGCGAGCAGCATTCAGTTGCATATCGCGAGCTGCCAGAATGAGCTGGAAATACTGCTCCTGTGTAGCGACGCTCATTAGCGGAGCCTATCTCACCACACGTGATTTAGCCCCAGGAAATATTGCAAGCGTAGTCTGGCCCAATCAAACACTCTCCTCGTTTATAGGAGATTACGTTTCTTTGCTGTGAAAGCGAATAGGCTTGCCTAGCTTCACAGGCCCTAATCGGCTGACACGAGCTGAAGAGCGCGAAAATGTGGAAAGGGTTTCGGTAGAGCAGAGCTAGCGCAGTTAAAGGGGCCCGGAACCACTTTTTATCAAAGTCAAAAGATGGCTATCTAGTAAAAATAGGCTATTTAAGAAATACTTTGCGGCAAAAAAAGTACTTCAATGCGTTCAGCAGAAGCGGTGCTTCTGCTGAACCCCTCCTTCTTTAATGCCTTGCAGTGCGAAGGCGATGGCGCAGCTGGGCTCGCCCAAAACGTTCCGCCTACTGAACGCCACTTGGCGCACAGCTCAAATTTGATTTTGGATGCTAACGCAGACGGCACTACTTCCGCTGTCGGCTCCGACGACACGACGCCGTGGCACCGCACGGAGGCCAACGGTGTCTACGCTACGTAGCCGATCGCAGCTACATGCAACTGCAGTGCGCAGCGTTTGCTTTGAGTGCGACAGGGTTTGAGCGCGTGCTCGCACTCATACGCTCGTCTGGCCGTGCTACGTGGTACGGACGGGCTTTGTACTTTACCAGCCTGCCTGACAGATAGTCGCCAGATCGAACTTGCGTATTTTGAAGCGCTATCAATAAGCCTTGCCAAGGTGTTATAACCAGGAGCGGCCAGGAGTTACAGCATGCTGGGAAGCGTGCGTGGGGTCTGACCTTAAGTTTCGCGTCACTTGAGTCTTGTGGAGTGTTCAAAACTAGTCGAAATTAGCGAGGACCGGGGGCTACGACACAAGTAAGCAGGTCGGCCAAAGCTTATTTCCTATGCGGGCGACCGCGGCCGCGCATGAGCAGACGATAATCCGCTTCTTCTGTTAGTACACAGTTACTATCAAAATTCCTAAACAAATTGTCACTTACTTCAGTCTGTTTATTAAACTGCGTCAATGAATACACACTGTAACAGCCGGAAGAAGCGCACTTCCTGAATGCAGTCCGCTTTTGGTCAATAGCAGCCGCGTGTAAGAATCTGCTGTATTACGAAATAAAGCGTCCGGAAGAGACTGAGTAGCAGGCTTCCATAAAAAAGAGCGTTTGAGAGAAAAAAATCCATGAGCTATCCCACTCTGTGAAGCTGGTCGACCAGCGAAGATGTTTAACAAGGGACACGGTAATGACATCATTTTGAACACAGGTACGAACTCATGAGCAATTACCTTGATCGCTGGTCGTCGTGACGAAAGGTACGCACACTCATTTACAGCCTTGATCGGTGGTCATTATTTCACTCGCAACTGTGATCACATTCTTCGATAATGTCAAATCGATGGACGTACGCCGCTGGGTGGTCGGTTGGGCCAGATCGGTGTGGCATCGCAATGGATATGTCTGCAACACGGAACGCGTAATGCGCTCCCCTTTCGGTACCGGCACATCCACATTGAAATCACCGACCACGACAACAGGGGTCGTGCAATAGTAGCTAATTGACACAAAGTGAGTAGCCATGAACCTTAAGGGACTATGATTCATTGCATATTTTGCTTGCTTACGGCGGTACGAGTCATTGCTTACAAGGGGTATGAGCCATTGATGGTGTCAGTTTTCGACATGCTGTTCTGCATGTTGTATGCGTAATTAGAAGCACTGTTCGCTTCACCTTGCTGAGTGCTTGCAGCCTCTGCTTTACCGGGCTACGAGATATTGAAGCTTTTACTTGCTTACGGAGCATGAATGCATACGTGGGTGTGAGCGATTGATCCTAATAGTTTTTCTTAACGGGGGAAAAAAAACTGCACGATACCCTAGCCGTATACAGCTTCGCTGTGAAAGGTGACTTCGCGCTCCACCTGTGAGCTCCACGTGCCTAGCACTACTGCACAACTTGGCAGATATGTTCACTGCAGCGTATCTTATCCGCTGACTGTGTTTCTTCACAAAGCCCAAGTGGTGGTTAAGGACCCCTTTAAAGTAGATAACCGAATGACGGAAGTGGTGATGGTGTCTGCAAATAAGCCAGCTTCCTCTTGCTTACCTTGCAGTAGCTGGTCAAAAATCGCGATGGCGTGCAACGGAAAGTTAAAAATGCCGCTAAAGCGGGTCATCAGCAAAGAAAAGTTTGATAAAGCGAATTTGTATACATGTCGACAGGGTTCCACAGCGTTATATTGCCGCTGAAAACGTTTCTTTATTACATGCAAAGAAACCCATTCTTGTCGGCAGTTCAGAGTATCCAATACCAAAGCGATGCAGCCGTATTCCATTGCTATCAGAACGAGGCAGTCTGCGCCTATATGTAGAAAAAATTTAAGTTTTTTTTCGTCAAGGTAATGCATCTTTACTGCGCTGACGTCACTTGGACTTAATGAGATTTTGCGCTATTTTCCGGTCTCCTGACAAACAGGCGAAGCGGGAGCAGCCCCGGAAGAATATTTTCACCAATCGCGAATGGCTAATGGCGAAACGTGCCCCGAACCAGAGAGCACTTTCTGTTTTCTTGGTCGGCATATTCGTGCGTGATCAATGCGTACACGTCATATTGGGTGGGGAGTTCTTGCAGTCAGGCGAAGTTGGCGCGGAAAGACAATTTTTGAGCAATCGTCGGAGGCTAATAGAAAAAAAATAGCATAGAAACAAATTGGTATAGGTTTATCTTACACCGCCCCTGCACCCCGCGAAATTTTAATTTTAAAACTTGCATAGTGGGTGGACTATAGCCCGCAAAATAAGGTAACATTAAAATATTGGGTTCTGTAGAACGCTACGTTTTCTAGGATCTAGAACAGATGAAGATCACAGCTCTACTAAATATTTTCAGAAAGGTATAGCACCAGCAAAGAGAACAATGGGTAGGTTTTGAAGCATTACGAAATGTCATAACTAAAACTAAATAATAGTGGGTTAAGGCTGTAGTTCTTCCCGTAGTGATGAAACGGTGTGTGTGTTGGACTTTGCAGAAGTTTTAGCGAAAGAAACCTGAACCTTTCGAGATCTGGTGCTGATGGAAAGTCTCGAAAATGCCACTTGTTGCCACACAAACCGATCTTTCGGTCATAAGGAAGGATCAACCAAATTTTCTTTCGAAGGAAAGATCGTGAAAATGAATTTTTTTTTTATTTCGGTCATGCCAAGTGGGATGCCGCTTCATGAGACGCAAATTAATGCTTCCTATATATGAACGTGCGATAAAACTTTGACACAAGTGCAAGAGGCGGGATTCTGCAGGCCACAGGAAGCGTCTAAGCCGGCGCAAAGAACTTGTTCCAAGCAGATCTCACTGGCTATTACATGCTCTTCGTGCCACCAAGAGTCGACAGCCAGTCGATGGTACGCAAACTTTGTAAAAAAAAAAAAGAAAGACATTGAATTAGGCATCCCTCCGTCTGAACGGGAATGAGGGACAACCAATGCCGCTGCTCTCCGCAGAACCTATTCTACCTCATTAATTCCATTAATTCCATTAACTTCACCTTATTCGAAGAGTTCCCGCTAAGTGCCTGATGTACGCTGCAACCTCTGTGATCACCTGCCATTTAAAACTGAAATAGCCTCTCCACGCAACGCCCCAAAGTAGGCGACGGAGCAAAGTGTTCCCGCAGTGTGGCGCTATTTGCGAGCAAAAAAGTGGGATACAAAATGCGCACGCTAGTATCTAATATATTTTGATAAAAGCATGCTCTTATTGATGTGTTTGTACTTAAAGGACATACAAGACTATGTAAGAAGCCTATGCATGCATACGTGAAAAATTATTCTGAAGCAACGACCAAGTCAAAGCACCCTCCTAATACTTTTCACATTTAAAACTGGAAAACCTTTATTTTCGAAGACTTATGCGCTCACACTCTGGTGCTGTCTGGTTCTGCAGGAACTATCAACGGAAACTTCTAAGCGAGACCTGAACGGGATAGTGCTAATGATACAGCTATGCTCAAATCAGCTCAAGCAAGGCGCAATTCTTAGCACTTAGGATTTCATGTTACCTCTCTGTCACTCGCAGTGGGATTGCCTATCGCATCCGTTCATAAAAGCTTTTGTTTGTTTCCTTTAAAAGCTTTATCTGCTAGCGTGGGTAACAACTCAAGATTCTGTTGAGAGAGAAAGAGAGGGAGACAACGTTATTTACGGCAGAACGAGGTCGTTAAATTATCTTGCCGGTGATGAGAAGGGTGGCAAATTGCTTGCCACGACCGTTTCGGCCCAGTTAGCCAGTTCTGCCTCAATCTGGTAGTCAGTCCACGACAGGAGTGACTCCCACATCTGTTGGGAGGGAGCTGGCAGTATTGGCTGTGGAGGAGGGCTTCCCTCTCATTTCCAAAGAATGTGATTTTGGGTAGCCTTCATGCAGTTGCAATGTTGGCAGTTTGGTTGGAATTCATCCGGGTACGTATAATTTTTGGCACTTTTGATTGAGCCCCCATCAGCTATAAAAAATCAGGCAAAGCTATTTTGCAGTGCTAGTAATTACTCACGGTATACCTCATCGCTAGCTTATTTATCTCAACTACAATACTTTTGCTAAGTAGTGCGCGTAGAAGCTGGCGAATCGTTAAAATGAAAGCGAAGGCTAGCCGCGTGCGTTCTTAGTGTTACAGCTCACGGATCCGATTTCAATTTTCATATCTTATAAACAAGAACCCATCGCCCAGGTTGAGCCTCTAAAACAATTGGGAATCATCTATGATAGAAAAATCAACTGGAGTCGACACAAAAAGTGCAGCGTCTAAGGCGGGGACTGCCCAGGTTTGTGGCTAATAATGTTATCTATCAAGAAGTGCACCTACCGACATTGCCCTGCAGATTTCGCACCTTAACGATTCGAAAATTACAGAAATTTAAGAGCTTGTCGCTCAGACGATCTGAATGCGCCTTCATTAATTATCCAAATTCCTTCTTTCTTGCTCATTGGCATCGTTTTCACACGCCACAAATTGTATTTGTATAAAAAGAATTAGATAGTCGGAACGTGAACATTCGAGATGTAATTCCATCAACTGAATGAAATCAGAATAATACAGAATTTTATGATACTTCCACGAAACCCTAAGTTACAATCAGTCACCTTCTTAAATAACCTGTTGCGAGATTATCTTGCACAAGTAAAGATAAGATAATCGCTACACCCTTACAAAAATGACTTTAGACTGTCTATAGAAAGTCTATAGACTTTTCATAGACGACTTTTTCTTTCTATAGATTTGGACTTTTGTTGATACAAAGTCTATAGACTGTCTATAGACCAAAGTCGATAAAGTTTCTATTTCTTTTTGTCTATTCGCAGTCTATAGACGGTCTATAAAAAAAAGGTGATAAGGTGTTTGTTTCCTTTTTGTCTACTTCCCCTCTATAGAATACCTACAGACGAAAGTCGACACAGTCTCTATCTATTTTTTCCATACTTTGTCTATAGACTTTCTATAGACGAAAGTCGATAGGGTTTCTATTTCTTTTTGTCTACTCGCAGTCTATAGACGGTCTATAGAAAAAAGTCGATAAGGTGTTTGTTTCTTTTTTGTCTACTTCTCCTCTATGGACTACCTATAGACGAAAGTCGATACTGTTTCTATCCATTTTGTCCATACTTTGCCTATAGACTATCTATAGACGAAAGTCGATAAGGTTTCTATTTCTTTTTGTCTACTCGCAGTCTATAGGCGGTCTATAGAAGAAAGTCGATAAGGTGTTTGTTTCTTTTTTGCCTACTTCCCCTCCATGGACTACCTATAGACGAAAGTCGATACAGTTTCCATTCATTTTGTCCATACTTCGTCTATAGACTTTCTATAGACGAAAGTCGATAAGGTTTCTATTTCTTTTTGTCTACGCGCAGTCTATAGACGGTCTATAGAAAAAAGTCGATATGGTGTTTGTTTCTTTTTTGCCTACTTCCCCTCTATGGACTACCTATAGACGAAAGTGGATACAGTCTCTATCTATTTTGTCCATACTTTGTTTATAGACGTTCTAAAGACGAAAGTCGATAAGGTTTCTATTTCTTTTTGTCTACTCGCTGTCTATAGACGGTCTATAGAAAAAAGTCGATAAGGTGTTTGTTTCTTTTTGTCTATTTCCCCTCTATGGACTTCTTTTAGACGAAAGTCGATAGTGTCTATTTATTTTTGTCCATATACTTTGTATATAGACTTTCTATAGACGAAAGTCCATAAGATTTCAATTTCTTTTTGTCTACTCGTAGTCTATAGACGGTCTATAGAAAAAATTCGATAAGGTGTTTGTTTCTTCTTTGTCTATTTCCCCTCTATATGGACTACCTGTAGACAAAAGCCGATACCGTTTCTATTTATTTTTGTCCATACTTTGTCTATAGACTCTCTATATTATGGACAATAGTCGACAAGGTTTCTATTTCTTTTTCTCTACTCCCGGTGTATTGAATGTCTATAGAAGAAAGTCGATAATATGTAATTCCGAGTTCCCGTACCCCCCGCCCACTGCGAACGCGATGATATGGCACTGGTTCATGCACGACGGCACCGCAACCCCGGCGCGGCGGGCAAACCGTGCAGACTGCTAGTCTGCGTTCGGTGCAGCTGCCCCGAACGAGGATCGCGGCGGAGCAGGCACCGTCCGAGTCACCAAGGTCTTCCAGGCACCCGAAGGCCCTAAACCTGGCTGCTTCCCGGACGTACACTTCCCGAAGACCAAGTGGTGAAGGTCAGATGGTGATGATGTGGCAAAGGTGGTGAATAAGTGGCAAAAGCCGGCAGACCAGGTGGTGAATTCACCACCTGGTCTGCCTCTGAGTTGTCGTGGTCTTGCATGTCTATAGATTAACAATAGACAAACATCGTTAATCTGGGCCCAACCCGTGTACGCTGTAACCAAGCGCAGGTACCGGTGGATAATACGTAGCTGCGTTTGATATAAGCCACTGAAGTTGTATACTGCTGAGATTGCTGTAGAGCCTATTTGTGGACATTAGTATACACATAGTGTATACCTCCGCATTTGTTGACCACATGATATGATCTACGTAGTCGCTCTCGGCAATCCCAAGACAGTCTTCACAGTTGTCGCATCACTTTTGCGGCAGTAGAATAAAGAAAGCAAAACGCCGATCCAATTGTTATAATAGACGTTACGAACGCCAGCTTCAGCTACAAGTGGATTCCAAACAGGCATCAAGCTAACAGCAAAGACACTGGTAATGTTTGTAGCTGACAACGCGGACTTTGTGAATGTGCGATGAACCGATGTCGCACATGTGGTGTTCGCGTTGTGTGTCGTCCGATTCTCGGATACTTTTCACATTGTCTTCATATCTCGGCTGCGTCACTAACATCGGGCGGTTTTTTGTTGACTGATATCCTGCACTATAAACCCATCAAAGTTTCTCATTCACTTATAATAGGTGCCAAATTCTCTGAGCCCACCCAGTATTTCGCGGGCGGTATGCCTGCGCAGCCACGCATATGAGTACCTCAATGCTCTACTGATTGCTTTGACCTATCATCGGAACAGAAAATTAGCACTAACATACGTGCGGGCGTCAGATTTGGCGGTACGCTGGAAGATATGCTACAAGTACGCTGTATTACTAATCGACGCTGGCAATAATGCGTCTGAAACGTCTGAAGGGCCCTGTAACGGCTTTTACAAACAGCGCATTCATGTTAGAGTTCCAGTCTCATACGATAGCCCACAGCGTTTGTCATACAACCTGCCAGCGCATTTCCTTCGTCCATGAAAAAAACGGCCGTGGCTTAGCTTGGTTAAGCCTGGTGATTGCGAAGCAATAGTGTGTTATTCTCGGATCAGCTGGTAGTATGGCTGGTGGTAGTCTTGGGTTATGCTAGTGTTACGGCTTACAGTAATTCATCTAAGCACCAGCACGTCCAGGTGCATCTCGGACTTGAGCACGCCGTAGGCGAACGCCCGTATCGAGCTGAAGGACGAGAGGTCCAAGTAGCGCATGACGACGTTCTCGATGCTCGACACCCGCCGAACGTCGGCGGCTGCGAGGAGGCCGCTGCTGACGTCGCGACACGCGAGGATGACTCGGGTAAAGCCCCTCAATCTCCCAAAGTAGCGCCATTCACTTCCCTCCTCCTCCGCTCGGCGCGGCCTCGACGGTGGCGCCGCCGGTGGTGGGCCTGCCGTAGCAGACGACGGCTAACACGCTACGGGAGGAAATCCGCGGAAAAGTTCGTTCGAGTCCTGCGGAGCAGTTTTTTCAATCTAGATCTTGATTTGTCAGTCGGTAACTGGCCTTAAGAATGTCGTGTCGGATTTGCGGAAGAAATAGAGAAAAGCACCAATATTCAAGGCGTATTTAAGGCGTAAAGCGCGCGCACGTTGAAAGTTCGTGTTGCTGAAACACGACACAAGCACGCGGTGTGCTCAGACACGCGAGTAATTACCAGAGTTTCAGGTTTTGACAGCGTGAAAGTATGTGCACGTGGTTTCGTAGGTTAATTTACGTACCTGCAGGATACTTTTGTTCGGCCGTGGCGTGAGAGATTGCGACTGTCTGCGGTCAGCAATGCCTGGCAGCAGGGCCGTTTCTGTTCCGCGCCTTTTACAGATGTACGTAGCTCATGCACAGGTTGTGGTGGCCATGAGCAACGTTTTCACACATAGGCGGTATAGATAATTTGAACAACGTACCAGCATATGAAATCGTTATTTATTTATTACAGTGCAAATGGTTAGAATTTGATAGAAAAAAAAAAGAAGGAACTTGATGGGACAACTGGAAAGAGGTTCAGAAAATAATTATCCCCCTCCCCTCATTGGCACCAGCAACACTTTTGTTGAAGTGCTAATTTTATCTGTGTATACTACGTGCGTCTGTATTCTTTTGCGTTGTAAGTTTTCACAAGGAAGCAGTGTTGCGTTAACTGGAACAGTCAAGGCACGCAAGAGAGAAAAAAAGTTGATTCTTGGGTTTTACATTCCAACACCACGATCTCATAAGGCACGCCATAATGGGGGCTCCGGATTAATTTTTTTTTCCAGCTGGGGTTCTTTAACGCGCCCCCAATGCACTGGACACGGGCCCGTTTTGACACGGGCGTCAAAAGAAGAGGTTGGAGGAGCCGTGGCATTTTCTCCACAAAGCCGCGCGTTCTTTGCCACTTGCTCGAAGTCAGCCCGCCCGATCTTGTGAACCCACACTTTTCTTCGTTTTGCGTTGCGCGCGGCGGATGGTAAAGCAAAAAGCTTTTTGCCGACACTGGGTCTGTTGTGGCAACCGTACGCGCAGCAGCACGGCATCGCAATTAAGCACTAGGCCCTAACAGATTGTATAACACTACCGCGCTCCTTCAAATCGCCTGCCGTACTTTCGTCGCGCAGGCCCAAGAATGGGGGTCGCAGCGCGCTGGAAAGAAAAGATATACAAAAGCGCGGCGCCTGCTCTGCGTCGGAAAGAAAAAAATATACAAAAGCGCGGCGCCTGCTTTCACGTGACACCGATTGGCCAATCGGGGAGCGGAGGAGGATGGGGCGACAGGAGAAGTGGAGGAGGAAGCGCCTGGGTGAGCGGGGTGGCGGAAAGATCTAAGAATGGCGCTACTTTTGGAAAATTGAGGGGCTTTAGACTCGGGCGCCGCGCCGCGCCCCTGGTGAGAGGAGCGGGAGTTAGGCCGCCGTTGGTGGCTACCGCCTCGCCTCGCGACGGCGTGAGATGGGGCCCCGTTTTTACACAGCTGGTGTGACGTCACTCTAGGTCACGTGGTGTGACGTCACGCAGCGAGGTCACGCTAAAGGTCAATGGTGCCTACCACCGCCTCGCCACGGAACGGGCTGAAGTGCGACCCAAAGTAGTATTGCTTCGCAATAAAAGATGAATAATGGTGATAAAGATGAATAAGCCACCCGTTCCGGCGCGCATGGCGCGCATAGAGGGAGAGACATAGACAAAAAAAGGATGAAGGAGGAAAAGGCGCTCACACTCCTCCGAGCGCGCACGCCCTCGCGCGCGGAGCTCCTGCGCATGCTCGGAGCTCTTGCGCATGCGCGGCGGTGCGCCGTCTCAACGAGTGCGCCAGGCACGTAAACGGTTGTACCGGCGTGCGGTGTCTGCCTGAACGTTGGCGTCTGTGTATGCGTGTCTTCTTTGTGGCATCACACGTCAACTACACTGAACGGTAAGCTTTAGCAAAGATGTTTTGCGTCAATAGCTCATGATTACGTGAGCGCTTTTCGTAGCGCGAAGCGGCTGCATGTAGCGCAGGCGACTCGGGTATAGTGTCGGTTTGTCGTTGACATGGTTTGATAACGCGCTCTTGTTCTCGCTTCTACTATACGGAATGTCTTACGGCGAGCGATCGCTCGGGCTTGTTGATTTTAGCATTATAGTTTAGGTGCGTAAAGAAGGAAGTACACCATGTTTTAACTTGATACTGTGCTACCACTAAGCGGATTGTGTATGTTGGGAAGCCAGTGTGCTAGATCTCATTTCGTGGCGCTTGATCCGGCCGCGATGAATGCTGCGCCGCATGTGTAGTGAAATTCTCGTGACACGCTTGACATATATATCTCGAAATTGTGTTAGCATCAAGAATGTTCAGACAGACACGTATATTTGAATAACTGCTAACGTACTCGGATGAAAGGCCGTGTTTGCGGGGCATGCATCAGCAGTGTGTGCGCTGCCGTTTTCGCATTCTTTAAAAGTAGCAGTATTTTTAAGGTTCCTGGCAACCAATCTAAATAATTTTGGGAAGTTACCGCAAGCAAAACACGAGACTTGACGAAATATCAAGCAAAAGTCTCTATATTCACCCAATCTATTTATATGCAACCACAAACGCTTTTGAAGCATGAAACCTGCGATAAGCTCATTTACTCGTAGCTTCGCAACTTAGCCGAAAAAAATTGGAGAACAATAAATTAGTCGCTCCGGGAAGCACCTTTACGCGTTTCAAACTGAAGCCATTGCGTTTGACGGTAGTTGGAAGATTTGTTTTTTGTCTCTTTTTTAAACAGTTTAGCAGCAGAAGTTATCTTTCGAGCTATATGAAAAGCGTTAACCGCCTTTCGATGCTTCGGCGTTATACAGTTTACGTGCTCTTAATCACTAGGCAGCTGCTGGCCCAGATTCGCATTGTGCCAGTCGTGCATGGTATGAAGCCCTTGTCGTGCGTAATAAGTGTTCCGGTTTTCATTACTGTTGCATGTAGTGCCGTCGTCTTGGAGAGACTGCATACTATATGCGCTGTACAAAAGAAAAAAGAGCCACATTATCAATTTGGTGGTCTTTTCTTAGTAGATAACGCGCAGATTAGTCAAATAATTCAGTGGACATTGCATTTGTTCTACCCTTATCAACACACCTAAGAGATCGTAACATGTTTTAGTTGATAAGTAACCTGATCAGTACGCCCCCATTCATGTGCATTCTACTGAAAGTGTGGCAAATGTATTCATCTCGAAGTATGAGAAAATAGACATTGCAGACTGTTCTAAGCGGAAATAAATTGCAAATGTTAACGTGATTGTTCAAAACTGCAGTCAGTATGCTGAGCATGTTCGTTCGCCACGGGCATATTGCATTAACACCTGAAAAATATCCCAGTCCGGCCGGGTATCTTTGTTTCAACAATTATTATTATAGGAATCGTTTGGGATTCTCGCATTTCCTTTATTTTTATAAGTACACTGTGTGTCACATGAACCTGTCTTGAAACGAAACGTACCGTTGCTGGCACCGGCGACCATTACGGTTGTCTAACTGCTTATCATACTGTAATATAACCAAACATCATAATGGTACTGATTAATATTGCCATGTAGTCTTTAGTCAGAGGTAAACAAAGCTAACTAGAGGCATAAGTGATGAGAGCAAATTATATAGAAAACTACTGTTGAACCGTAAAAATAACTCATTGTATAGTTTTCCCTCACATTTTTGCGTTTGTTTTACGTGTGTCTCTGTGTCTTCCGTGCTGTACTCGTGTGGCCATCAATTACGAACTTGCCGAAGCCCTTGTCAGCTTTACTAAACAAGGGATTCAAGTCAGTTGCATCTAATACTACATGTCAAGTGACTGACGTGTTATTCGTTTTATCTAAATATTATGGACTGGCACTACTTGGCAAGCATTAAACCACAACATTTTTTTATTGCACTTAAGCTGCAGGTGTCATAGATTGCCAGAAAATTTTCATGAAAACAGCCAGGGAAGGCTTGGAAAAAGATCGGGAAATATTAAAATGGCCACATAGGTATGCTGTCTTGTTATGTCATACCAAGTTTTCAGAGAATCTCTGTGTTAAATATATTTTTAAGACGTTTCACTTCATAAAAATTGAGGGAAATTGGTTCTATTTATTGAAAAAAAAAAGAAAGTCAAGCATACTGACAAGGCATTTCTTACTCAATATGTTTTTTTGCGTTAACTAAACATCCTTAACCTCGATAGCCTAGAAAAAATTTTCATCTTTCAAAGCACCTTAAATGATTTACTGTGATAGAATTCATTCGAACTATACTATCAGTTCTGTTTCCTAGGAGGTGCATATCTGTCGTGCCATGACACAAAGTGCTCGTGTGGTATTTCGGGTGCTCATGTGGTATACGCGCCGTGCAGGCCGACGGACGCGCCACTGGTGGCGGCCTTGCGCAGAACACGCGGGAGAGGAGCCTGGCGCGCGCCGTAGTTTGTTGTGTCGTTGATCGTGCTTCTCTGTCTTGTTCACGTTTTCAGAGCAAGATAGGCAACACCATTCGCACGTGTGGGGTGGCCAAAGCTTCCGGGAATGTCGAAGAAGAATGGTTGCAGGGGGGGGGGCTCAAATACCGGTGAAAACGTGCCGGCGATGCGGTTCTAATCATTCCCGGCGGGAGCATCATCAGCGGGAGCAACGGTAGCAAAAATGGATCGTCGCTTCGAAGGGAAATTTCTTGTTCTCATCCTTTCCTTTGTCTCGTCGGTGTTTGTTTCCACTCGATCATGGACGCGTGAGCAACGAAATTCGTCTGCAGTGCAGCATGAGATTTAAAGGCATTTCGCTAAAGTTCGGAATGCTGTTTGCCGCTTATATTGTTTTCCGCTTCTTTACCGCGTTGCGCTAGCTAGGCAGCACGACTGCACGAGCGCATTGCGTTGTATGTTAAAGCGACTGAAGTTTGCAAGAACTGAAATTGTTGGTTTCATGTGGCGCGGTAAATCCTCGCACCAGCTGTCGCGCACTTCATGTTTTTACATCTATTTTATGCGTGGCTTTTGCACATGTTTAACTGCTGCTAGTTGCTCCATGCATAACTCTTGTCGATTCTTTTGAGCTGCGAAGTTTTCACCCTGCCTTGTTTGTAAAGGGTATAAATCACGCTGTGTCTTATCGGAATGATACCAAGGAAGTGCTTCTTTACCAGCTTTGTTCTTTTCGCCCGAGGGCATCTTAGATATTGTTTGCGTTTTTGGAAATGTGTTTAGAAAATAGGTAGTTCAGGGCGAGGATTGCTAATAGCTGCTGCATATGGTATTTTTGTTCCATTTCTCGCTGAAAAGTTCGCGTCCCGTTTGGGAAGTCATCACACCTCGATGCTGCCTGAGCAAACTTAACACGCCGAGTGATTTGTTTGTTTCACAACGTAGTGACTACCCTTCTTGCACGCGAGTTTTGCACTCAACTGAATTCTTTCTTATACTTACGCTGCAGACGACTAAACCGGGCCTTGCCGCCAGCGCTCATCTACTTTGACTGGCGCTGCTCTGCCTTTAAATATATCATGTGGCACCTCTCTCTAGTAATAGAAAAAAGTACTGAAAAGTTAGTCAGTCTTTAGCTTTGTACGTTTCCAAGCAGCTCCCTTGGGGAATTTAAAATTGCACAAACTGCAGCAGGAACGGTAGTTCATCGGCGTATGCAGCAGAATTGCATCGGTGGTACAGCACTAACACGCGCTTTTATTAACCCGTGTGTTTGGTGACTTCGTTGGCTAGTGTACGCGTTTCCATCAATAAATTAGCAATTACTCTTCTTGAGGCGACTTCGACTGCACTTATTCGGCGATGTCATATGTATTCATCGGCAGAAAAATCACAACGGCATATGCAGAGATTGCACCGTGCGGATTTGTTTGATATAAGTCTGCACTTACGACGGGTGCTTATTATTCAGGTACAGAAGCAGCATTCCGGCAAGGGTGGAATAAAAGAAACCATCGAGAGATCGCATCACTCAACAAAATTTATCGGCTAGTGAACATGAGCTCCACGTCATGTAAATGGGGTTCATGGCGTTTGTCTGCGGGACACACCTTGCACGTATGTGGACCATGTTGTCCCAAACACCGGTAACATCGTGTTCATACCCGCTCGCACAGAGGTCAGCATCTTCCCTACAGCTGTCGCCGCAGAAGAAGCAGCCTGGCACCCGAACAAAGGAGAAATCGCAGCCGCGAACTTCAGCCATCCTTGCTGCAAAGGGTTGTCGTCTGCTACTGCTCCCGCGTGTACTGTTGGAAGCGTCCGCTAGGTGGCTTTCAGTGGCGCCTCTATAGGCGGTGCACGAGGCGTATACCTAACTTGGAAACCTGTTAGCATGCCCAAGAGGCCTCATTACCTGTAAGAAATTAAGTGACCATATCAATACAATCAACGCATCTGCCTTCTGTTGAAGTTATGGCCAATGACCCATTCATTTAAACGTATGAGAAAGACATTTAAATGTGTATTAAGCAAAATAAATTACAATCTTAGGCATGATACTGTGAATATTCCAGTCACGGCTTCTGAAAATATCCCTCTGCACGGGCATACTTAACTACCAGCCAAAAAAAATGTACAGAAAGCCCAACTGGGTAGCGTTTCAGCAATAAATATAGAGACCACTTGGGATAAGTACATTAATGCATCATATATGAACTTGTCATAAAAGGGAACATACTGTTGCTGGCACGAGCAGCAGTTGTGACTGTTTAATTGTTCACCATACCATGCAATAAAACATTGTATAAAGGTACTGATTTGTATTGACAAGCAGCCATTAGTCATAGTTAAACCGCATTAAGTATTAACTTAGATGGTTTGAGCAAATATATTAAGCTGCTTAATGAACATACAAAGAATACACACTTGTTATTTTTACCTCATATTGCTTCATCTACTTATTTGCAGCATACACCTGCAGCACCTTTGGGACCAATGACACAAAGGTCAAGGCCAGCCTGGCGACCATGCTTGCCAAGGAGTAGTGTAAATATTTAATCTGTTTCCATAGTAGCATAAGACATGAATTTAAGGAATTCATCTATTATATCGAGCAATAAAAACGGTTAATGCATTGCCGGTGCATTTGTCTTATTTTTTGCACTGCATGATTCAGCACTATATAAATGCAACATGTTTATGCAACATATATGAAAGTACAGCTGGTTCAGGAGCATTATTAATCTACTAACGGTAATGCATAAGTGCAGATGAAAAGGAACAGGTGCACATGCATAAATACATTCAAAACGTTTTGCTACCGCATGTAAAGAAAAATGTAAACTAACTTGTAGATAGCCGCTATGGAGTTATGGCCTTATACACTCTTTGTAGACTTGTCTATAAAATGTCTGTGTCTATAGAGTGTCTATAGATTAATGAAAATTCATGTTTGTTGATAAATGTCTGCAGAATGTCATAGAAAAAAGTGTATCGGAATATAAAGTTCTGTTTTTGTAGACTGAAATCTATATAATGTCTATAGACTATCTATATACACTTGTCTATAGACATTCCATAGACTTCAGTCTACAAAAGTAGAACTGTATATATAGTTCTACTTTTGTAGACTGAAGTGTACAAAATGTCTACAGACAAATGTCATCTATAGACGTTCTATAGACTTCCGTCTACAAAAGTAGAACTGTAAGACTATACACTTGTTCATAGACATTCTGCAGACAACTGTTTACAAACATGAATTTTAATTAATCGAAAGACACTCTATAGACTCAGACTTTTTATAGACTAGTCCATAAAAAGTGTATGGCCATAAGTCTATAGACAGTCTATAGACTCAGACTTCTTATAGACTAGTCTATAAAATGTGTATGGCCATAAGTCTATAGACTGTCTATATGTAGTGTATAGACAGTCTAAAGACTGAGCCTATTTATAGACTAGTCTATAAAAAGTGTATGGCCATAAGTCTATAAACCGTCTATAGACAGTCTATAGACTCAGACTTCTTATAGACTAGTCTATAAAAAGTGTATGGCCATAAGTCTATAGGCAGTCTATAGACAATCTATAGACTTAAACTTTTTATAGACTAGTCTATAAAACGATGGCCATAAGTCTATAGACTGTCTATGGACAGTGTATAGACAGTCTATAGACTCAGACTTTTTATAGACCAGTCTATAAAAAGTGTATGGCCATAAGTCTATAGACTAGTCTATAGAAATGTCTATAGACTTCATAGACAAATGTCTATAGACTGTCTATGGACTTTCTATAAAAATTTTTGTAAGGGCAGACACTTCAGTGAACAACGAAAAGGCGGGCGTAGGCTTTTTATCGCTTTTGCTTTCCTGGTAATTCTCTTTGAGACTGCCAGGCTTCCGTTTTTGAAGCCGAGCTTTTAGCAATGATTTTAGCGCTTTGTAAACTCCCTTTGATCGCAATCAGTGCAGTTATCGTAACAGATTACCTTTTTGTCTGTACTTCGCTGACAGCTTCATCCAATTCGCCGACTCTAAAGACATTTCTAACATTAGTTTCTCCACAGTTGAATTTTCTAAAACTATTATGGGTACCAGGTCACTGTGAATTACATTTAAATGAAATTGCAGACTCATTAGCGCGAGCATCCTTGAGTGGACCTATAATGCCGGTTCTTTTAGTAGTGACGCACATAACAGCAATTAGTTATCGAAAATATTCAATTCATAGAGATGTCATTGAATCGATAATATATGAACACAATTTCAGAACCTAAAATTTCCATGGAAAACCTAGTGGTGTCCACCAAAACCATCAGAACTGGTGATCACCAGATTACGCTGCCCTGTCCCTCCATTAAACCTAAATTGCACAGGAACGGTCCGACGTTATCACCCCTGTGTCCGTACTGACAAGAAGCATAATTCCCAGATCACTATTTTTTGTAATGTTGCCGATAGAAATTGTTAGGGAAAATTCCACTCCTTAAATTAGGGCTAATGTTATCATCAGAAATAACACTACCTTTCGATAGGTCAGTTATTGGTTTCAGCCACATGGACGAGTTTGATGCCGTTTGCGGTCACTTACAATCAACTAAACGAATAACTTTTTCAGTGTTCTTTCATTATTAGCTTGTCTTTGCATGTTTTTTTCCTTTTCTTAATCGATTATGTTCTCTTTTAAAAGATTAAGTAAATGTTGCAGCACACAATTCTTGGCCAATCTTCCAGTGTGGGTATTAGTCATCATCATCATCATCTGCGCCACGATCAGCTCGTGCTGGCGAGCACGATCTGCCGCGAGACGAACGCGTTCGTTTTTGCAGCAGGCTGCCGATCTCTCTCCCCAGCGAGCATCGACCCAGCCCCGCCGCTATACGACCGGCTGTCCCTCGCGCCCCATGGAGAAGCTCAAGTGCGGGCCCGTGGTCGAGATGCGGGGCGACGACATGGCGCGCGTCGTCTGGGACCTGGTCCGCGAGAAGCTCATCGTGCCGTACGTGGACGCCGACCTGAGGGTGTTCGACCTGTCGATCGAGCACCGCAACCAGACCAACGACACGGTCACCCTGGAGGCCACCCAGGCGCTGAGGACGCACAACGTGGGCGTCAAGTGCGCCACCATCACGGCCGAGAAGGACGTGCTCGAGAAGTACCACCTGAAGCGCATGTGGATGTCGCCCAACGCCGCCATCCGCAACGCGCTGGGCGGCGCCGTCTTCCGGGAGCCCATCGTGTGCCGCAACATCCCGCCGCTCGTGAAGCAGTGGCGCAAGCCCATCATCATCGCGCGCCACGCGTTCGGCGACCAGTACAACTGCAAGGACTTCGTGGTGCCCGGACCCGGCACGCTCCAGATCAACTACTCGCCCACCATCGGAGCCCCCTACCACCTTGACGTAAGCGCCGGCAGATTTCATACGTACCAGATGTACGGGCACGTAGGTACGACAGCACTTGGGAGCAGGACAAGAAGACAGAATAAGATTAGACTGCACGAGTTCACTTGCTGGATCTAATCTGGTCTGTCTTCTCGTGCTGTTCCCACGTGTTCTCGTAGATATACCAGATGATCTATCTTAACGGAAAGACATTTTTTAAATACCGTTTAATTGGTGCCGATGGCGCTTTCTTTACTATTCACTCTTTCAGCATGCTCGAGTAGAAATTGGTGAGAAGAGATTGCGTTCGAGTAGCTCAGAATTAGTTCGAGTAGTTCAGATGATCGAGTGGCAATTACGGTTGCTTCGCGAATTCTATAAGGTTGGTCAGTCACGTTGCCAATAACAGCTTTAAAGCTTAATTGCAAAGATGGTATAGGAGGAGAACGCAGTTTGAAGCAGACGTAATTTAAAAGGTTTTCAATACGGCGTCTCATTTGGAGATATTCGTCACTAAAGCTTCTTTCCCTCGCTTGCGCGACCCAAAATGTTTCCAAAAAGAAAATGGGGGACTTTTGGCTGAGGAATATTGCCTGTGTTGCGCCTCAATATATAGGTTTGCGTGAATACTAAGGACGACAACGCATTTTCCTTCGTCGGCTTGCCAAACTTCCGTCCAAACGGGATTATAATAGCCGACACAGGGTCTGTATTTGCGAAGTGTCAGTTGTTCTGTCGTCAATGGTTGGCCCGTGTCACTGGGGCGCGTAACCTAAAGTTTGCCGTTTCGCAGTGCATCTTCGGCGCTCAATCAGTGGTGCTGTCATGGGTGGCGGGATGAGTACGTGCCACATGGGCACGCTCTGCGTATGCGCGGCGCAGCCATGAATATGAAAGTCCGTATAACGCGCAATTGATTATTTTCCGCTAAACGAATTTGCAGCAATAACGCGTGCTAATTTATTGGTATGCTGCATCGAACGCGGCATCTACCTAAACCCTCAGCCCTCGCGCTTGGTGCCAGGTCGCTTCGCCCCCCTTGGCAGAAACCCAAGGCGTGATGGCGAAACATAGGGAAAACAGGTAAAGCCTAGTGGCGAAACGTAGCATAACAAACGGCAGTGTAGAAAAGAAATGCGAAAAAAAATATAATGATGCAGAAACTTTAAAAAAGACAAAAATATTGCGTGCAGAGTTTCCTCTGTGAGGTGTAAGCATGTGCTACAAATCAAATGCTGTTTCGTCATCCTATGCTGATGTCTTTGGTATAATGGCGACACACACCTCGAAAGAGTCATGACAACACCGAAATGTTGGCCGATGCCAGCATGACATGAAGAGGTCGCGAGCAGTAGCAATATTCACTCATGTTATATGATAGCGCGTTTGGAAGATGAGCATTGGCTGATGCGTGCTGTAGTACGTGACGTTATTGAACAGTGTCTCGTTGATAGACCTCTTGCATAGACGTGGTCGAAGACACTGCCTGCTCTCGATGTGAACCATCATTCATAGTGATCAACTGCACTCCGACGGTGGCCGCGTATGGCGTGGCCGCATGGGCCCTATGCTGAAAGCTACCTGCGATGAGGACAGAGTGCGTGCAGTGCTGATAGCTTCGTGTGCGCTGTACTCTCGCCACTTAGTTCGCGGTGAGCGCGAGGCAGCACGAATGTCCATTCGCTCGCTGCTGCGGGCTCTCCCCTGAAGCGATCGTTGAACGTGACAGAAGTACGGACGGGTTTCCTCGTTGGGTAGGAAAAGAAACGCTTACGGATGTAAAAGCTGAACCAGAGAATTCCACCACACGCCCCTTATTGACTAGTCGAATGCTTCGGTGCGGCGCCACAGAAGCCGAACGAAGGGCTCGCTGAATCCTGAGTATTTATCCATTGCCGCGAAGTGCAGCTCGGCTAGGGACAAACGGAGCTAAGCTCACTCTCCTCCGTTGGACTAGTACCTAAGAAAGGGCAGCGTTCGAGGAGTAAAAGTCACCACGGCTCTCGCGCAATTCATGCGTGTGCACAATGGTCACGCAAGCGCTAGGAAGGAGGTCTCTCATATTCGCTGAGAAAAATGCCTTTTTCGCTTTGCCACCGAAACGGGGACCCGCAAAGAGCTAATGCCCCGGGCACGGTATTCACGGTGCTGCCTCGACGTAGCTCGCTGTGATGTCCTGCTGAGGCGTTGAATCCGCCGTCGCTCGTTTGTGACGCAAGCGACATAAGTCTTATCTTCGTTTTATCTCACTCTTAACTCTTCTCTTATCTTCATAAGACGCCCGCATAAGCGGTCAACTCGTTGACGTAAAGAAACCAAACGAGGCGGAAAGCGTCAGGCGGGCACTTCTCTAGTTGCTCATTGTGTGCCAAGTTTCGGCATTGGAGCCCATCTTTCGTCGACGAATATCTTAACTTACGACTTTTTTAAAATCGCGTAAATTGATTTTCCCTTCTTGTGACGTCTTCCTCCAATACTCGCATTGCAGCATTGGTGTTAAAAGCAGTAATTACAAATTTAGATAACGAATATTATTTAATTAGCAACAGACTACGACGGGCTGTTCGGCAACCTAGTGTCCGCTATGCTGAAAGAAGGCATAGTGAAGAAAGCGTCATCGCATCATATATATTCAATTTAAAAAATCTGATTCCACTAAAGTAGATCACATGATACATCAGCAAGTTCTTTTCATCCGTTCTGCAACACGGAGCGAGAATTACTGAGGAAGCGAAACTGCGCTCGCTCGGGCGTCCCAATAAAGTCATGTCGTCGTGCACTAAAGCCTTTAGTCGTGCACGGCGCCGATGCGCCCTCTGTCGTTAGTCGGCTCGCCGAAAATGAGAACGCGCGCAGTGCGCTCTCTGATAAGGCTCACCGGTTCAAGGCCGTTCGGTTGCGATTTACCACTATTCTTTTACGCACGTTTCTTGCGCCTCTTCGCCGGCTCCAAATGCCTTGAAAAATTATCAGAAAGAAATGCTTCACTTAGAGAACAATTACCTCTGTGATGTATTTTTTTGAAACACGAAATCCATAATGCATGCCTTTTTTTTTAAAACGCGAGATCGATACGTTGGGTATGATTTGTTCCAGCCAATGACAGTACTTACCCTGTATGCCATTAGTTCACATTTAGATTGGTCTTGTAACTTGTTGCCCGTTGCGCCCTAGATGATTGAAAGCATCGTTAATGACCATTGCTGGGAAGCGCTTACTCCTACGAAATCGCTTCAAGTGTCTGAAGATCCGTAGGACGCAGAAAAAAAAAAGAACTGCGCGGTTTGCACTATGCCTACTTCTGTGAGCGAGCGAACTGAGACGGCGTCGGCGTAGCTCGTTTCAAGCCCAGTGCGGCATGTAATTAGGACAGTATTCATTAATAGCTGCGGCTAAAATGTTCGCCATTAATATTTATTGACGTCCCAGAATGAAATACGGGAAAATTTTCAATAACTGTGACGATATCGCAATTTTTGTGTCTATAGAAGAACATCTAAACGCAGTTTTCGCCGCAGCTCGACAGATGACGCGTCGTGCGTGTTGCCATCATCTAACCCGCGCCCGACCGTGACTTTATCGGGCCGCCCGCGCGCGCGGTCGCGGCCTAGCAGATTCCTCTCCTCAAACACTTCTTTCTCCATGCCTGCAAATTCGATATGCTTGACCACTTGGACGAGTCCGCGCCCCAACTATTGTACCCAAGCTCTCTAATTATGACAAACATATCATTTGTATACACTAAATTACCGACTTTTTATTGGTGTTGTAGCTGTGTTTCTTGTTTTTTAGCGCTCCAACAGAATACTACTCAAGATAAGTACCAAAGGTGTGTAAGAGCATATGGTGCAAAAATTACCACAAATATTGCATGCATAAATATTTCGAATAACTGTTTCTCATAACGTGCTCATGTTATTCGATGTGATTTTTGTCAATGGGATGGTGGGCTTGTAGAGTGTGTCACCGGTGACTCATTGCCTCTTATAAAAACTTTTGCTCCGTCAAATACAAATCGCCGGAATGCGCATATACGTGATAGTTGCTTCAAATCAGTCTTTTCGCTCATTTTAAATAGGCCTACGTTACAACCGGACGTCCTTTGTATTCGCAACAGATTTACGACTTCGACGACACGCTGGGAGTGGCGGCCGCCATGTGCAACACGGACCGTTCCATCACCGAGTTCGCGTACTGCTGCTTCCAGTTCGCGCTGCAGCGCGGCTACCCGCTGTTCCTGAGCACCAAGGAGACCATCATGAAGAAGTACGACGGCCGCTTCAAGGGCATATTCGAGATGCTCTACCAGAAGAAGTACAAGAGCCGCTACATGGAGAAGGGCATCTTCTTCCAGCACCGGCTCATGGACGACATGGTGGCGCGCTCACTGCGCATGGAGGGCGGCTTCGTGTGGGCGTGCAAGAACTACGACGGCGACATCCAGTCGGACTTCATCGCGCAGGGCTTCGGCTCGCTGGGGCTCATGACGAGCGTGCTCATCTGCCCCGACAACAAGACGACGATGACCGAGGCTGCGCACGGCACCGTCACTAAGCACTACCGGCGCCACACCGCGGGGCTGGAGACCTCCACCAACGCGCTGTCCTCGGTGTACACCTGGACCAAGGGGCTCGCGCATCGGGGAAAGCTCGACGGCGACGCCAAGCTCATTGCGTTCGCCAGGTGTCTGGAGCGGGTCTGCCTCGACACAGTCGAGTCGGGCTTCATGACCAAGGACCTGGCGTCGTGCGTCAAGGGGTTCGGCAAGGTCGACCGGAGGGACTACCTCAACACCTTCGAATTCGTGGACAAGCTGGCGCAGCAGCTTGACGTTAGGTTCAAGGAGCTCTTCACGGAAGGACCACAGTAGCCGCGCATCCCATAAGAAATATATAGTACAATAAAATAGTGAGATTGCTCAACAACTTGGTCGAGCTTTTGTTTGCATCGCACGCGAATCAACATTCACTGTAGATTCAACATGCCGGTGCTGTTGTTGACGAAGTCTACCGCATAACATGTTACCTACTGCAAAAACTGACACACGAAGGGTAGAAGTTCATAGGCGTTGTTTGCGGGTAATTACGAACTCTTCTTCGTTGGTCTTAGTCCCGTTGGAGTGTAGGGTCGGCTCTTCTATATGTCGCTGTACATTTTTGCCTTAGTCGCCCGGGCCAGTTCAGCGCGGAGCCATGTGGTGACGAGATCGGAGCGTAGCGTATCTATGCAAGCGTTATTTGAATCGGCCCTTGGACACTTTGCGGGCACCTTTGTGGCTGTGCCCAATTAACGCAAACGAATCCATGTTCTGTTGCATGTAGTCGCCGATACACAAACTCGCCCGGCTATTCCTAATTTTACGATACAAGTACATCAAAATTGACTGTTCATGCAAACGAGTTTTAAATATTTTATTACATCATGACCAATATACATGAAAACAACGGTGTATTCCAATACTTTTTCACAGTTACGGAACAGCAAGCTTAACGTTTGTGTGCTCAACATAGACTATTTCATTGCGCACCTTAATGTTATGCTTTCATTTTCATTGTTACACCTTCTCGTTAGGAAGCAGCTAGTTCTAATTTTTAAGGCACGTCTAATTAAGAAATATTACGGCAGTGCTCCTCTCACGATGACTTTAGATGGTAATGCGAGTAGCATTCGAGCGATGTAGCGACACCGTATTTCTGAGGTAAAGTCTGTTTAACGTGGGTAGTTCCATTGCATTGGTGATATGTGGCAGAATACAGTATCTTTTCATGTTGATATAGTACTCGCATGCCTTAATAATGCTTGAAGGTGGTGGCATGACGGCGACTTTATGACGCCGACGGACTAACGCATATGGAGTGGCAAAGAAAGTGACTCCGACAGAAAGGCAAAGGCCGTATGACGAAAATGGTATGATGACATGACGTTAATATAACCACGCAGCGTGACCATACCGACCGGAGGACTATTGGATGACGACGAGTGTATGACGACGGTATGATCACAACCGAAAGAGGGAGCTGAAATTACTAGAAATGCACGGCGAGGACGGCATGGTGACGACGGTATGACAACGGCGGCATAATTACGCTAAAAGCCGAAGCAGGATTAACATGGATAGAAAGAAGGCATTACGACGACGAAAACAGGACGATCATAAATGACGTTACTGAATCGACGACAGTTGTATGACGATGACTACGTAAAGACGGCGGCATGACGAAAACTGGATGATGAAGTTAGAATTATGGGGATAGAACGACCGCGACGGCCTCATGATCACGGTACGACGATAAATGCATGAAAACGACCGTATTACGACCACAGAATGACGGCGATGGCATGACAATGGTATGACAAGAATCGTATGATGACGAGTGTATGACGACAACGGCGTAACGGCGTCTGTATCACGAAGTCTATATGTCGACGATGGTCCAGCGACGATGGGGTGACGACAACGGTACGACGAGATGCGATTGACGAAGCTGGAATTACGATGTTGCAACCACCACGACAGCATCACCACCTCCAAGCGATTAGACATCTTTGGCAACGTGGTCGGCGTAGAGGGTGTGCGACGCCGGCATGGCGAGATACAGGTCACAAACCTGAAATGAGAACGATGGAACTACCACGACGGAACCACTGCCACCAGCACATACCTAGTGGTTGAAGATATTAGACAACTTGGCCCGGTGTGTCGGCGTAGAAGGCTTGACGACTACGGCATAATTAAAGTAAGATAGCAAACGTGAAATCGCGACGATGGAATGACCATGACGGCACCACGACAATGAGCACAAGTGTAATAATGGCCCAAGCTGTTCGGCAACTCGGATCACTGGGCAGGCGTAAGAGGCTAGATAGATAGGATACCACTTGAGCCCGATCCCTCGGCCCGATCCCCCTTCCCCCTCCCCCCTTTCAATAAAGTTTATCACCACCACCACCACCACAGATGGAATCAAAACGCCGGAAGCAGGCAAATAATGCTAATAGCAGTAATCACAAATTTTAAAGCGAAGCTTCTTTGCTTCTTCGCCACGGTTTGGTGGGAGTCGTGGCTTGCCAAATATATATGTGGCTGTATACGTGAAGTCCAGGAAAACCAAGGGGTAGGTTGGAGATGTAAATTCAAGACGATGAATAAAATTAAAACAAGGTAAAAGCGTGCACCAACGTTTCGACAAGTGGACTTGTGGCCTTGAAAAAGACAAGTCCGCTTGTCGATACGTTGGCTCCCGCTCTTACCCTTTTCTCTTTTGCTCATCGTCTATACACTAAGTTTACTACGAGCTTCGTGACAAGATGCGATGAACGTTTCTTCCTTCGAATGTGGGAGGTGGCGGGTTCAAACACCTTGCGGGGTATATTGTGAACCCACTACCGGTGAAACCGTGATTACGTCCAGCTGTACTTGGCGTCTCTGCGTGGAGTGCGTAACTAGGACTTATACACGAGTAGGCAAACGGGGATATACAAACCCCGTATTCTAACCGCTGAAGTGAGGCGAATAAACGCACCTCCGTTCTTCGTAATAAGAAAAAAAAATTCCCACGCAGAATGTGAACACATCAAGCTCGGCTGAAAGGCAACTCTAAAGCACATCGATATCTTCATAGAATAGTGCATTATAATGAGCGTCTTTTTTGATATACCGTATTTACTCGCGTAATCCTCGCACTTTTTTTCCCTGAAAATCAACGCGAAGTTTGGGGGTGCGATAATTATGCGGGGAAAATTTTCAAGCAAATGTTTCGGAGTGTTAAATGCAAAGATGAATGGGTACAAGATCAGGATTGTCAGGTCCGCAATTGTAAATATAACGAAAACATTACTTTCAAGCGTAACTTACCTTCGTTATGAAAGTACAAGGTGAACGTAAGCTCAAGCTGCTAAAGCACTTTATTTGCCGCGCGCAACCTCCCCGTCACTACTCGCGTTGCGTACGTCCTGCAGGCAATTGTACTCTTCATCAGAGTCCGTGTCGACACTGGAATCGATGGTTTCTTCATCTTCCGATGGTTTCTGCGTCTTACCAGTCGTCTTGAGTTCGTCGTGCTGCCGTCTCCAATACCGGACGCAAAACTCGTTGACGCCGAAGTGTCTGCTGGCGGCGCGGTTGCCATGTTCCAACGCATACTCAATAGCTTTTAGCTTAAAAGCAGCTGTGTAGCTTGCGTAGCGTCCCATGGCGAAGTGACACAAAGAGCACGGTGCAACACGCGAACAAGGCAAACGAGGCCTACGAGACACCAGAGAGCTGGAGACACCTTCGCGAAATGGCGTAGCGCTGGTGAGTGGATGAGCGGTAGCGGCGGTGGCAGCGGATGATAGCACAGTACCGCCGCCTAGTAGCACGCGCGCCCAACCATGGCGATCGCTACGACGAGCAGACGGCTCGCGGCAGTAATTTTGTGGGTGCGATGATTATGCGGGGAAAAAAAATTTCCAATTTTTGATAGCCAATGGGGGGGGGGGGGGGGTGCGAGCATTACGCGAGTGCGAGCATTATGCGAGTAAATACGGTACTAGATTTTCTTTGATTTAACCACTCGTCGTGTGCCAGTCTGCGAGTGCCCCTTCTTGACCAATGCTCCATAATTGGTAGGTCCTACTCCAGAATTTACACGTTGCCAAATGAATATTTATTGCCACACAGTTTGGGGTACAACGACACAACACAATAAACAGCGCCTTCTTATTGTACAGAAGCGTGCGATAAGACTGATGGCTAATATACCGTGGAATGCTCACACTAGAGAATATTTGAGGCAGTTAAATATTTTAAGAATAACTACCTTGTATGTGTTCAAACTGCTTTGCATTGAAAAAACTGCTGTAGCAACGAACAATAACCTTACGCTAACAATGTTTCAGCTAGTACGTCATGAACCTACATAAGATGTACGTCACTCTATATCATGGACCCTACCGTTAGGTCGTACCAAATACCGTACACAATCTGTATCGTGCAATCTGCCTAGGTACCTAAATGTTCTCGAAGATAATCGGTTTTCTCTTAGCTTGCTTTCTACATAAACTTTCATTGAATTGATAAATCTTTTGGAGCCTTCGAACGAATAGCTAACCTGTGTAACTGTATGACAATGCATTGTAGGGAACTTGAATGAATTCTATTTATCTGTATTTTTGTCTACGTTGGCGTTAGAATTGTGTAATGGGAATTGGCGAAGAAATTGTGTAATTGCGTTAATTGTGTAAAATCATGACAATGTAATAGATTACGTGTAAAATTACAATTATGCAGTAGATTACGAGTATTGTGATTTTGAATTCTGTTTCTGTGTATACTTTGCAACCTATCGCATTGCCTTTCTTTTTCACCACACTGCTGCTCTGTAGGGCGTAGGGGGTCTTCAAGCTGCATTCGGCAGCTTTTTCCCTTCCGTCCTCTCTAATTTCTGTACTTTGTTGAGAGAAATAAAAAAAATCTATCTAATTAAAAAAGAAACGGTGCCTAAATATCCTCAGTGCAACAAATATACACGCCTTGAAGGGCATAATTCTTTTATTAAACAAATGTTCTACTGATTCTTCACCGGCCCTTGGCGCGTCTGCTCTGACGGCTTGTTGATGAATAAGGTTGGCCAGGCCATGGAGACATACAGCAGCATCGCTCAGCCCAAAGGTGGCGTAATGAAAAGTAGGTCTATCTGGGAGGCAGTGTGAGCCACAGTCACGTGGGTTGCATGGTGGTGCTCTCCATGTCTTGCTGATTTGCATAGAAAGCCGGAATTGTCTATGCAGGAGAACGCGTTGCGGAATATGAACAATTTTATGGCATTAAAACCGCTTCACCAAAGGATTTCATTTAACTGAAATGCAATGTGTGACCCTTTATCAGCACGACATTATCATAAATTCTCGTCTGTTCAAAACGCGGGCACGCTCCTACTCCGCGCGTCAACCTGCTACCAGAAGCGCCGCAAACATACCTCATCGAGCAACGAGCTCGCGATTTATTCTGCAAATTTTTTCATGAATCTCATCTTAATAACTTCTCTACATTTCACTTAATTTGTAGCTCCGGTTAGCTGTTTTTTTTTTTTCTATACTTGCATCATCGGGCGATGGACCCCTGGCAGCCTAGCCCCGGGTACCAACAGCCATAACCGTTGGACAAATAAAGTTTATTCCTATCCTATCCTACACTTGCATGAGACCTGCCGTTCTCTTCTAGCAGCTGCTGTTAAGTACTACGTAATGAAGCAGGAAAACACTGCGAACGTATGTTACATTATGTAGAGGGTGCCAAGACTAACGAGAACCATTTTAGGTAGGAAATATGTCCGCTACAAGATACGATCATGGGGCCAACGGTGTCTTGTTATCAGTAGCACACTGGAGTCAATGAAGGAATGCCCTTTATTCCAGAGCGCGCGCTTCTATAGCTTTTGCCAAAACGCTGGCACCGTTTCCGAGACACTAGCGGCGCTTCGCAGACGCTGCCGGTACGATGGCACTACACTGTTCCCCCTCCCCCCCCCCCCCCCCCCACACACTTTTTCTTTAATTATAACCCCTACGCTTGCGCTTCCGGCGCTCTCTTGTGCTTCTCCGGAGAGGGATGGGACTCGGTGATTCTGCGTTGTCCACGCCTGATTGGCCGAGGTTGGGGAATTGGGATGGAGTCGCTTCAGGCGTATGGCAAGCAGGTCTCTTTTCTTGTGGCGTTGCTCGCTCCTGCTGTCTGTCTTCGACAGATGGAGCCGATGCAGGCGAGTCAGATTCTGTTGAAGGGAGTGTCTGCCGGGTTCTTGAGAATGGCACAGGAAGAGGAATCACGGGCTTATGTTCACAACATAAGTCACAAGACTGATTCGTCTGACGATTATACCAGTAATCCATGCCGGTTCACCTGGTTTAGTTCCCTTCACCCGCACTGTGTCACCTTCTTTGAACTCGTGCCAGTGGGCAGCAGGCTGCTGGACGTGCCGTCCCTCGTCCTTCTCCAGACGGTTGTGAAGCTCGGGTGGAGCATGGTTAGCTGTGCCCTTCGACTCCATAATAGGAGCAATTCGGCCGGGTTTTTTCCGGTTGCTGCACATGAGGTGTTTCTGTAGTGGAAAAGGAACTGGTCAACGCGATGTTGAATAGATTTGGAAACTCCCGCTCGCTCTTCATCCTTCAACTGTTTTTCCAGGATCCTTTTCATGGTCTGAACAAGGTGTTCAGCAGCTCCATTAGACGCCGGATGATATGGTGGTGTCGTCTTGTGGCGGATTCAGTTTGATCGGAGGAAAACTGCGAACTCCGACGACATGAACTGTGGGCCGTTGTCGGTGACAACCTCTTCCGGCAGGCCGAAAGCTGCGAAAATATTTCGTGGTTGTTTCACCGTTTTGGCTGCAGTTGTGAGAGGCATGCAGATGACCTCTACCCATCTCGAGTAAACGTTTACAAGAACAAGCAACCAATGAGGTTTGCAGTATGCGAAATCAAGGTGAATTCTCTGCCACCGTCGTGTCGGCCAATGCCACGAAGTGATAGGAAGGCGTGGCGCAGCATTTTGAGTGAATAAGAAACTTGTGCATTCTTTCAATGTTTATTCAATGTCCTCAGTTTGCCTATACCACCAGACATGACTTCGTGCAAGCATTTTTATGCATCTCTCCCGGTTGCCCCTCGTGCAAGAGTTTCAGTACCAAGCATTTCAGCAAATTTGGTATGAGCACCCAGTTGCGCCATGTGATACAGTCATTGCCAACAGATTAGCTCATACCACCTAGCAAAGTATGGCATGAGCGCTTCTTCGGTTACTCTTGAAGGCCATGCGTGCCGCGTGTACAGCAGTACTTTCGACAAGACTCGGTCACGGCTGGTTCCTTTGGGAAAATTGTCTGCCGATACCGGCAGCCCGTCAGTCACAGAAAAGAAATGGACGTAGTCACTGACGTCACTCATTCTTTTTTCGTTGCCTTTGCGGTATTGCCACGTGTAGCGATAGGCTGCATGCAAAAGCATCCATCTTTGTATGCAGGCTGCTGATGAGGTAGCTATTGGTTTATCATGTCCGAGCAACCCTTTCAGCCGCAGGTGGTCCGAGAAAATCGTAAACTCACGGCCGCAAATGTACTTGTGAGAGCGTTGTATCCCAAAAACAACAGCCAATGCCTCTTTTTCTAGGTGTGAATAGCCCATTTCTGCTTTGCTCAGGGTGCGCGAACGTATGCTATCGGCTTTTCATGGCCGTTCACAACATGAAAAAGAACCGCTCCTACTCCGTAGATAGATGTGTCTGCCATTGATCCTAGTGGTTTGGAGAGATCCTAGAAAGTCAAGACGTTGCTGCTTGTCAGCCATTGCTTGCTTTCTTAGAAGCAGCGTTCTTCCTTATCTGACCAATGCCAGCTTTGATCCTTCTTCAGTAGGTTGTACAGTGGGTTCAGCTTAGCAGACAACTTCGGAAATTATTTGGCATAAAAAGCAAGCATGCCAAGGTAGGCCTTTAGTTCCGTCTGGTTTGGGGGTCGCTTTTGACAGCATTAACCTTCTGTGTGCAAGGGCGCACACCCGAATTTTCAATAACATGGCCTAAATACTTCACAGAGGGTTGGAAAAACTTACATTTGCCTTGCTTTGAAACCTTGCGATGATGAGATGATGATGAGATAAAACCTTGCGAGCACAGCGTCAACTCGATTCTGGCCTTCCTCGATAGATGCTCCAGCAATGAGGACGTCATCCAGGTAGCACACGACACCTTCCAGTCCCTTCAGCATCTCGTCCATAACAGACTGAAAAATATCCAGGGCACTTCAAATACCGTACGGCAAGCACAGACACTTGAACAAGCCAAGATGGGTGTTAATAGTAAGCAACTTCTGCGAATCCTCATGCACTGGCAATTGCTGATATGCCGTGGTTAAATCAAACACTGTAAAGACTTTCCGCGAACCAGTACTGCAAAAATATCCTTTACGAGGGGTAATGGGTAGTGTTCAGCCTTTATGAAAGAATTTAACGTGACTTTATAGTCTCCGCATAGTCTCACCTTGTGCTCAGGCTTTGGGATGACTACAAGCGGTGTGGCCCAGTCGCTCTGCATGACTGGCTGCAAACACCCTCTGTCCTTGAGTGCGAGCAATTCTTGTCCAACGACATCTTTAGTGCATATGGAACAGGACGAGCCTTGCAGAAGACCGCACAAGCCTCTTTTTTCAAAACTATTTTCGCTTCATAGCCCTTTATCAAACCAACTTGCGGACTGAACACGTCAGGGTACTTCTGCAGCAGAAGTTTTACTTTTCGCTCTGCTTCCCCTTTAAAAACGTGGTTCCAGTTCAATTTAATATGCGCAAGCCAGTGGTGCCCTAGTACGCATGCTTGAGTTCCAGTAGCGGCAATCACTGGCAAAGTTTTCTTTTGACCGTCATACTTGACACTTACATGTCTGTCCTGTCGTCTCGAGCGGCGTGCCACTGTAACTTTTCAGTTCGAGAAGGCACTTTGTGAGATCTGGCTTCTTAGGCAGTTGAGCGTAGATCTGCTCGTTGATAATAGATACGGCTACACCAGTATCTATATGCATCCTCAAAGGTTGACCCGCGATTTTCACTTCTACCAGATAGGGCCTCTGAATTTGCTTGTTTAAATCAACTTGAAAAAGGTGCAAGTGGTCCGGCTCGGTCTGTACCTCGAGTGCATTAACCGCTTTGCTATTTTTCTTCATGCAAACCTTCGCTCAATGGCCTACTTTCTTGCACCACTGACATCGTGCCTTACGATATTTGCAATCGCTTGCATTGTGCTTGTCTCCACATCCGCTAAGACAGAAACCTTGTGGTGTGCTAAACCTAGGTTTTTGTTGTGGACGGCCTTTCTTGCTGACAGCGTCGATGGCTTCGTCCGTTTGCGGATTTCCATTGAACGATCGGAAGCGCTTCGACTCACTTTCGGCGAGTTCCGCTGCTTTCGACAAGTCGCACCACTTCGTCTGCACGGCGCATGACTGATAAATCTCCGATAGGGTAAGCAAGTTTTCGGCAGGTGTTTACTCGGAAGCGTCTCTGCAGCTCACAGGGTGGTCTATTGCCCGATTGTACTTCGTTTTTTAATAAATATTTATTAAGGCTTTATGGCACATAAAGCAGTGTTGTGCGCTTGTTCGAATGAAAATGTGATGAGAAAACAGATCATGCAACGCTGCCATACGAACATACTCTTCACAACGTATCAAACCTCTGTGACACATGGAAAATGCGACTCAACAGCCAAAAGTGCGAACTAATGAGGATTTCCGCTATACTGCTTCGTCTAACCTATACAATTATCACTTGATGAACTCTGTACTCAAAGAAGTCACTTCCTATAAATACTTAGGCGTCCACATAACATCTTATTTTTCCTGACAAACACGCATAAACCACATCACTAACAATACTAACCGCACGCTTAGTTACCTCCGTCACAATTTCTCTATGGCCCTCTGCTAACTTAAAGCTACTTCTGTGCAAAACACTAATACGTCCTATGCTTGAATATGCCTCTTCTGTCTGGGATCCTGGCTTAGGTTAATTAACAAATGCAATAGAATCTACAAAATCGTAGCGCACGTTTCATTCTTACTAACTATTCTCGGACACCAAGCGTGACATCTATGAAGGCTACTTTAAACATCCCTCTCCTCTCATCCCGTAGGAAGTTAGTAGGCTTATCACTGCTGCACAAAATTTATTACAATCCGGAATTAAAAAGTGAACTTTTCTTCGAACCTGCATACATATCATCTCGTACTGACCATCACCATAAATTCAGCATTCCCGACAGGGCCAAAAAATTCAGGATTGGAAGCAGTGGGAGACCGTGTTGCTCAGCTCGGCCCCCGAAGACCAACTTTTGGCTTTCCAGCAGGCCAAGGATGCCGCTAGAGCTCAAGGGCTTCTGGCCGCCATCTAGGCGGGGTTGCCCCCCCCCCCCCCCCCCCCCAACCTGCCGGCTATATAAATAAAAGTTATTTCTCTGTCTCTTCCCACATTGTCACACGAACCTATTTTTTATTCATTTATTCTTAAAGCTACCAATAAATGGAATCATCTGCCAGCCTCAATTGTTAACGTAACCGGTACATCTTCTTTTAGAACTACTGTTGAAGAATAATTTTGTTAATGTGCATTATTTTGTTTTCTAATTATTATAACCTGTCATCTGCACATGCTCTGTATTTCGTTGCACTCCCTTGTGTAACGCCTTCCAGCCTTGAAGGTACAATAATTGGTTTGGCAGTCTCCAAATTCATACGTGTTCTGGTGCAGCCACAACACCTGTGGCTGTGCCTCGGTAGTGCTTCGTCCGTCATAAATATGGCGTCCGCAGACTTGCTTGGGTGGTATTGTTCCAAGCTACTCTTTTACGCCAAAAGTAGGAATAATTTGGCGTGGAATCGCCTTTAAACATTGCGGAAGGAGGGCGGCAAGCGTGCAGGAATTCAAATTGAGAAAACGAATGCACTTACGGTTGTCGGCACCGTGTACAAGTGGCAGTTACAAGAGGAATCAGTAGATGGTGCCACCACCGGATGCGACACGCTGGCCGCGCGCTCCTTCTGAGCACTCCGCTTCCGCCCTCTGCAACTCCCCTTCTCTGTATCACAGAATATATTGAAGGTGCACGCCTTCTTGGTGTCATAGAGAATGTGGAACTAATTAAAGCGAAGCTGTTAGTCCCTCTGTGGTCCGAATTTTTCGTGTCCGTCCATAAACAAATATCATCATCAGCAATGGCTCATACCCCAGTAAGCAAGCAAAAATGCAATGGCTCATGCTCCGCGTACTACAGAGACTATATGTACTCAACCCGGAGGAAAGACTCAAGGCACAAAGATGAAACAGGAATATCAGGCACGAACTAGCCAGACTCAACAAAGAAATCGAAACGTATGTGTTGTATCGTCATGGCACCGCACGTGCCTATGAAGCTGGGCGCACCTGCTGTAATCACTTTCTTCCCTTACTCTCTATTTGTTCCTTCCCCTCTTTCTTGCTGTGAGCTATAAATTGCACGCGATACCCACAATAAACGTTCTTTGCTCGGTTGATCTTCTTGGGAGTACGTGGTTACTTCAGTATGCGATTAAACTCAACGAGCAGAATTGGTAGAGCAAGTGCGATGACATGGAAGCCAATATGAGTCTGTCCAAAACCTGGAGCGTTCTGAGAGGGCTCATCGAACCTAGTAAGTAAAAAATGCAAGCTACTACAAACCAGGTGAGAGTGAGGCATGGTTTCATAGGCACACATGACGAGCTCATTAGCGAGCTCCAAGAGACATCATGGAAAAGCAGAGAGTGAGGTATTCAAGTACTACAAGGGACCTCCCAACCCAGATCTCGATGCCCCCATCACCACGACAGAACTTAGAGCAGAGCTTAATAACCTCAAAAAGAGATCGGCCCCCGGTCCGGACGGGATAATGAACACAGCTCTCTCACGATGAGTCCATCATCGCACTAACCAAATACATGAACCTCGTGGGGGAGAATGAGAACTCCCAAAGATATGGAAACAGGCGAACGTAGTCTTTATTCCAAAGCCAGGCAAAGTACCCGGCTTGAACACCATGCGCAAAATCTCTCTAACTTCGTCTGTAGGGAAATTGATGGAACATGTTGTTCAAACGAGACTGACCAGGTACATGGAGGAGAACGATCTCTGGCCGTATGAAATGGTTGGATTCAGGCCAGCGCTCAGTACACAAGATGTCATGCTCAGACTTAAGCATGATATCCCAGACCGATACGACTCAACTGACACTAGGGCGATCCTAGGCCTCGACCTCACCAAGGCATTTGACAACGTTAGCCACAAGGCTATCTTGGCAGGCCTAGAAGAGGTGGGTGTGGGATACAGGGCATATGCATACGTCAAAGACTTTCTGTCACACAGGGAGGCGAATATAGAATTTCTGGATACAAAGTCCCCACCTATCACACTTGGGAACAAGGGGACACCGCAAGGGCCGTTGCTATCACCCTTCCTGTTCAACATGGCGAGGAGGGGTCTCCCGGCGGAACTCAATAAGATTAAATTGATAAAATTTATCATGTACGCAGATGATATCAATACAACAGTGGGAGTGACGCAGCCATGGAACTTAGGCTACAGATAGTGGCGAATGTGGTGGAAGGGAATGCGGCCAGGAGAGGCTTGGCGTGCTCGCCACAGAAATCGGAGCTATTAATCATTGAGCCAAAACATCAAAGGCGACACGCTGGGAGCAGAAGACCCATCAGTGTTTTCGTAAACGGAAATGAGGTTCCCTAGGTGGAGGAAATCAGAATTCTGGGCATGTATATCCCGAGGTATGGATACAACCTCACGACATTCAAGAAGTTAGAAGGATACGCGGCGCAGGTCACGGGGATCTTTAGGGGAGTTGCACTCAAAGGTAGTGGCCTCCGGTCTGAAGAGAACAGCCTCTTCATACTCATGCAAGCCTTTATTAACAGCTGAATAGCGTATGCAACACCGTATCTTCTGTTTAAACAAGAAGAAAATGAGAAAAAGGATGCGATCATTAGGAAGAGTGTTGAGAGAGCCCTAGGGTTCCCAGACTCGACCTCGACAAACATCCTTGTCAAAATGGTGGTTCACAACACGCTAGTTGAGCTCACTGAGGCAGTACGAATGTCTCAGTTGGAAGGATTAGACCAGTCTAAAACAGGGATAAAAATCATGGAATGGGTAGGAATCCAATGCGACAGGGGTGCCCCGACTGGCAAGGAGGACATTCCGTTGGACGTGCGTCAATGCTTCCGAATTGCTCCTCTACCTAAAAATATGCATCCTATATACAACAAAGAGAGGAGAGCTCACTGGGCTGAGGCTCTAGTAAATAAACTGAAAAGCACATCGGCGCATAAAGTAGTGTACGTGGACGCCGCTTGCGGCAGAGACAGGGCTGCGGTATCGACGGTGGTTGATGGCAACGAGTGCGTTAAGATGGCGTGCTCCACGTGCAGGAGGGACGCCTGTACAGCCGAGGAGGTTGCAGTAGCGCTCGCTTGTGCAGGTAAAAAAGCGAGAATCATATTATGGAAGAGGCCCTCCAAATTCCACTCAAAAATCCTCCTAGGAGGGACATAACCTTTATTTGGGTTCCGGCTCATGAAGAAGTCCCACGTAACGAAGCCGCTCACGAGCTCACCCGAGCACTCTACCACCGGGCAACTCTAGAGCAGCCAGTTCCAGGGAACAAAGATAGCATCACCACGTACAGGGAAATTGTAGATCATTACAAAACCGAAAGAAGAATCTTTCCGCCTCCGAAACGGTCTCTCTCTCTGGAGGACGCTCGCATTTGGCGACGTCTCCAGGGAAACAATTATACATCACTATATTGGTTCGACTTAACTCAGATGAGGGACTATAACGAAGTCCTCTGCAACATTTGTAAGGAGAAAGGTACGCTAGACCATGTAATATGGTAGTGTGCTGGCTCCCCAGGGGCCAAGGAAAACATTGACAGTAGAGAAGCCTGGGAAACCATGCTCCAGAGCAAGGCTGAAGACCACCAGCGTCGAGCAATCCGCCTGGCCGTTGAGGCCGTGAAGACTCAACGCGCGGGGACTGCTTCGTCCTTCCCCCTTCTACCTGCGTGTAAGTTAAGAGGCGGGCACCCCAGCTCGGTGCAATAATAAAGTTTTCAATCAATCAATTATAGGCACTCAGCAAAGTGAAGCGAACAGTGCATATATGCAATGGAATCGCGCGTAGAACGCACAGAACAGCGCACGTTTCAATAAAGAACAAGCTCAAAACAAGCCTCTATCATCATCACCAATGGATCATACCCCCCGTAAGGCAGAGGCCACAAGCGCTCAGCAGAGTGAAGCGAAGAGTGTATACGTTCATGTTAATGGCCGACACAACATGTAGAACATCGTACATTTCAATAAAGAACAAGCTGAAAACAAGCATCCGAAACATCAATAAGGCGATGAATACCCCCTTCAGCAGTTGTAGTGGTAGTTTTGCAACAGCTTCACTGGACATCCACTTTCGCAGGGCAGGGATGGCGATGATAACGATGAAACAACTTGTATTCAAAACGGCAGTTGTCAGAGAAGTTTACCACACCCCTCCCTTACATTGCGGCTAGGAGGCCTTGGGTCCTGGCGGCTTCTTCGGCTTGCCTGATGAATTGTAGTTAGACTTCGCTGTCTGAACTAAGCAGCGAGGGGTCCCACTGCTCCGCGTTTCTATACGTGTTGTTTGGACCCCTGCACTATGTCGGGGCAAGCCCAGATCATGTGTCTGAAGTCCGCCAGCTGATTACAGTCTTTACATCTATCTGAATAGAGTTCCCGGTAACAATGATTATAAGCGATCTGGTTTGAGGAAATGTTTATAGTAGGCGACATGCTGTGTCCTGCTGTTTAGTTAATGAGTAGTGTGGTGGGAGATAATACTGCCTCTCTAATCTGTAGTGTTTGGTTATTTCATTATGTTTGGCCATGCGGTCTCTCTGCGCAATCGGGCCCCGCGTTGTCCCTGCCCCTGCTCGGCACGCTAACTCCTGAGCTAGGATGTGTGCGCTTTCGTTGCCCGGGAGGGAGGAGTGGGTAGGCGTCCATATGACGGGCGGCGAGCCCATTTATTTTTTCTACCGCTGCTATAACAACAGCGGATCTCGCGCTGCAGTTGCAGGCTGTTCGTAGATGCTGCCGCCGCCTGCGGTGCAGCACTCGCCGGTAGCGGATGATACGGCGCGGAAGAGCACCTTTCAGATGTGTTCGAACACTATTTGGTCCAAGAAGTCTGTAGCTCGCACGGTGCTCCATGGAACTACTGGAACAGAGTATCACAATGTGGCTGACTTGGAAAAACAAAGCGGTGGTGTACCTTTGGCTAGTGATATCAGCTACAAACCTATAAGCAGCTGCATTACGGAAGGGAGGCAGGCCGGCCGGCAGACAGGCAACGCATTCCGACTAGCGTTCCCATTTCTTTCAGGCTAAAAAACCTCACCATGTTCCCTGTTCCTTTCGTTGAGTGGCATTGCGTTAATTTATGGCATTCAAAGCAGGGGTAGAGTTGTATGCCAAACTTCACGTTTCTCCCTTCCATGAATTTGACAGCCCCTGGGATACTGTACTGGTACATCAATTTTACGGTTGCCAGCAGCGAGACGCTCGCCAAGTTTAGCAACTTAGCGAGGTGTGCTTTTTTTTTTTTCCAGCCTAGGTTCACCGCAAAAAAAAAATGCTGTTATTCGGGTGGCAGCCTAATTGTCAGCTGCATAGCACTTCTAAGGATAAGAAGATAGCTATTCCACGCTTAATCATCTCGTACTTATGCAGAGTGTACCATCTAAGACGGGCCAGTCTTTTTTGAAGAAAGGCGCTAAGATATGCATAGGCGGGACGAAGGGTGTTTAGTTAGGCGTTACCCTGAGCAAGCTGAAATTTTTTTTGTCGTTAATAATTAGCCAATTCAAATTAATTATATACCGAGATAATGAACACTTGTATAATCGCGTAACCTCGACCGCTAATCGCGTACCCCGTTCCGAAACATTACATTAAATAATTTCCACTTTCCTTTTTCGAAAACAACATCTTCCAATAAGAAATTACGCAACTATAGACGTTTAGTATAGCGTTCACAAGGAAACGCAAGCACCTTTGAGGCATGAAGAAATAATGTTCTAATGGTGCGTGTTCCGTACGCTATCTCTTTCTACACTAGCTTGTAAATTTTATGTCGGCGGACACCATTTAGTGAACTAAAGGTACACATCATGTTATCGCATGCTAGGAAATAGTGTCAACTTCCATGACTCCCACTTCACGCATATTTTCCCAAAGGGTGAGATCACCATAGCGCAGTCCGATAAATGGATCCGAGACTCTTCAATTATTCTTGCGTCATATAGTGCTGAAGAGATACGGCAGTATAGACATGCCAGGAGTTATAACGCATTACAATATATTTTAAACGTAAGCATCAATTAAATAAGCGATGAACAAAAATCGAAAAGTTTCTTCTGTCTCTCAGCTCACACCTTGCGATGTGTCATTAAAGACAAGCTACAACGACAAAACTGTAATCCCAAAATTTATTTTTGGTCAAGCAAGCAGAGTATGGCTGAAGCCATTACTCGCGCCACAGACTGGTGGTTCACCTGCAGAAGCTGTATCGGAGATAGAAGCTAGGTTGTTTACTTATTCATTCACTTAATATGCATGTTTATCCTGGGCTGATCGAATAATTACATCTTTGTACTTATCCTATTACGACCTGATCGGTATAATCAATTGTGCTTAACAGATACGCAGGCAGATAGGTCGCACAGATAGGCAGTAGAGGTGCGCCACAAATAAATTCTGGGCAGTTCTGTCGCGATGCTCGCGTGAAGAGCTCAGAATAGTGGCTCGATAAAATTGTAACAATTGCATTACGCGCCACAGAATAGCTTGCTAGGCAAGCGTCTCGAAACATTTTTGGCATCTGAAGGCAAAACATGGAAGGAAATGGTGAAATACTTCGTTTCGTAAGGCAGATATCAGTAGTAATTACTAAGTTAATTAAATCGCAGTAGGCGATGGGCTATTCTTAGTATTTAACTTGCTAGTCCACTTTCGCAAAGATAGCTTTTATATGGCTTTGCATGGGCGTAAGCCGAGAACAACACAAGAAGCTCCAGGTAAGCAGCGTCAAACGTATCAATGCCAGGTGTTAAACAGCGTATGTACTTGCTGCAGACATTCTACAAAAAAATAATAATAATAAATCAATAATCACGTAACTCAATAATGCACAACGTACATGGTATATGTCAACGCTCGTTTATTTTATTTGAGGAGATAATTAGAATAGCAAAACAGCTTATCGTGCCTGAAATGTTCTCCATCAGTGGCGACAGTTGACTAGTAACGATGGCATTGAAAATGCCAAATAACGGGCCACGCGCTGTACAAGAACTCTCGAAGGTCGCACACACACACACACCGGGCACGGAGACGACCATCTTCGTGCGACGGTTACCGCCTCCAGAAGAGGCAGTCTTGGTAGTTTCGTGCCAGGTGCATTCGTTGCTTGGGAGTGCAGCCGAAGTGCTTCGTGAATCGCGGCATGTGTTTTGCTAATATGGTGAACCTGCGAGCCCGACCAGGAGGATTCTGTGAGAAGGCGTGCACATGACACACCGTTTCTATCAGCGAAAGCTAAGTTATTATTTGTGAATAAGTTTCTCGGTATTGATGCCTGCTTCCGTCGGAGCCATGCGGACGTTCAGTGATGGCTTACATGTGGTAATTATTCAAGCAATTAACTAAAATTGCCTAATTAACTCTGCCAGGCTGAGACGCACCATCGCATTAAGAAAATTGAAGCGCCTTCACCGTACATGCCAAATTATTGCTTTAACCTGAAAAATTGTCATTGTCGTTGCAGCTGTAGCGCGTCGATTGGGGCCTCTTGGGGCGCGCGAAAAGGAAATTGGGAGTCGTCGCTCAGACGGAATATCAGAGCGCCTCGGGCCTTTGTCTGTATCGCCGAGCTCTAAAGATCAAGCTCATATGATTAGCCATCGACAGAATGGAGCGGCGTCGTTATACCACGACGAGCTGAAGTGTTATTTATCAAAACACTAAACAGGGCATTTCTCATCAGAGCGGTGAGCGCGTCACCAGGTATATGTACAATACAGTGCAAATACAGGGACAGTGCGCAACAATAAAAATAACGAAAAAGAACAGTTGACGATTCGCGAGTCCTGAAGAATGGTGCCGTTTTGAAGTAAGCGATATCTGCTGGATACCGTTGCTAGGTTTCATGTGGCTACGAAGATGAAGGGTCATGCTTTAACGGCTAACCGTTTAACTTAGCCAACGCTTGCGTGGCTGAGCGCAGACACGCCAGCTTGCGTGCGCGCGCGTATGCGAAGCTCAACACCACGATCAGCGTGTGTCTTTGCTACCTGATTTTGAACAACGTGTTCGACGAATTTCTCGAAGCAGGGTATATGAATCTGTAAAGATGGGGATGTTCGTCAGTAATCAATGAAGAGTTAGAAACTAATGTCCTTCCTGGCTAGAACACGAGGCCTCAGTGGAGTGTCAGGTTTTTAGCCTCTTGTTTTTACTTTCTTTGTACTCTTACCCATATAAGACTATCTACGGGATGTATTTACAAGGATACAAAATGTTGATGGCGAGGGAAGAGAGTGAGGCTAGCCAGGCTGTGATGACTTTTGGCTGTCTATGGTGACTTTGTCATCGTTCCCTTCTTCGCCTTACCGTAACGTGACCCTGGCAGAAAAAAGTACCTTCCTGATGCGTCGAACGGGACTATCGGGAAGAGTATGGTAAAGCTTTAGCCGTGCGATGTGAAAGACGTCAGGAAATGTTATCCCAGATGACATTGTAGAGCTGATGGGAACTATCTCATAGGTGACATTTGTCACTTGACGTAGGACGCGGTAAGGGCACTTGTAGCACGGAATGATTTTTTGCGAGAGCACCACTGCGTGGCAAGGGCACGCGAGCACCACAAGAGAACTTCGTGACAAATGTTACGTCATGGTACCGGCGATTCTAAACACGCTTTTGATTTTTTGCGATGCCAACAGGCACGGGCACGGGCTCGTCAGCGTCATGCCACCGAAACAATATTATTTACCCATCAAATTATTCATTGCCCCCAAGAACATTTCGTGGACGATACAGTGTTTGCTGCACAACATTTTCACAGTCTCCTAGCACATCTATTTTTGAACCTAATTCAGTCATTTCATCAGCAAACGCTTCGTTGACAGAAATAAGTACAAACAAATATAGCGCCACATGAACTGCAGAATGACGAGAGCGTCAGAACCATTTACGTACTGCATTAAGGACAGCGCCTTATTCTTCACTCAGCACATTTGAGTAGTTACGCGTATTCATATTGTAACGACGTCGGATCGAAGAGGATGCGGAGCAGCACCACCAAGAAATACACTTTAGCAGTCGTCAAAGAAAGCCAACAACGTCTTCTTCGTCTCCACGTTTAACCTAAACATTATCGCTACTTCAACCTCGTCCCCACTGGCGCATACCCCCGGCACTATAGTTGTGCCAAATATAGTTGTGTCAATATGTATCAGAACATTTGCTCGAAAGCACATGTCAACGAAAATTAAAATTTTAGCATATTGGTGCGATAGAGTTATACATAATTTGCTGAGTGTCATATGCAGGAGGAGATAACATAGTCTCAGACTGTACGGAGACCTCCTATGATGAAACATTTTGTATAAAGGATAAGTTACAATTACAAAACATGGTTAAAAGTTATTTCTTACAGCAGGAAGTATAACCGTAACCATGACAACTGTTTATAAAGAACACAAGAAAGGATACAATGTTTTACAATAAATATAATACACCTAAATCGAAGATTCAATCAGAAAGCAAATATACAGTGCAAAATAAGCATAAGAAAGAAGCCGATAAAAGGCAACTACGTGACCAAAAACTCATCGCTATAGGAAAAAGAAGGGTCGGGCATATTGTAATAGGCAATGAAGACCAAAAAGCAAGAAAGTTTCAACCACGTGTAAAATAAACAAAGGACAATAACAATGCAGAAAATGGAGAATTTTTCTGAAATTACAACCAATATGAACCCTAAACACGCATTTTCTAAAACAATGTTGTTAATAACAGCTTTAACTATCTGCTGCTTCGTGTCGCAAACTTGAGTATGTAAGTTTTTATTCAGAATGCGAATGCTAACATGCGTGCTGCTATTATTTAAGGAATATCTAATCCCTCTGGCCATGTTAAGTTTACTGCTAAACTGCTATTACACAAAAAGGGCATTCCTACCTCTGCTCAGCCGTCTTAGCTCCATAGTCCGAGTTCAAGAGTCTGGCAGTGGTGCCATCGGTACGTGCGCAGAGTTCCTGAACAAAAGTCAAGCAGACCATCAACACACCATAAATAACAATTGTGGTGGATAAACTGTGCTCGAAGATTCGTTTGCTGTAACTACTGGCTTCTCAAGCTTTTGCATTTCGCCGTTTGACGCCATTAGCATAGCCATTGAAACAGTACCAAACTACTTATATGAAAACGATGCCTACTGGCGACGTGTGGAGATCTCATAGAATGATTTAGACTCAAAGTTGGTTGTTCAACGTAGAAATCTTGAGCACGTGTTTTATGTAAGTTTTGTTTCTTGTTGCTGGCATAGTGGTAATAGATATTGTGAAGGATATCTTGTGATGCAATAATTTTGCTCAAAGCCGGCCGCTACATTTGTCGCTGTGTTTACAAGTATGCGCAATGAATAATCACAAAAAAATGCACAGCAGAAAAGAATATTCACGGAATACGGTGACCGAACATTTTCATGCTGTACGGGCAACTTTCTAAGCAATTATGACAGATTACACAGTTATTTCAGTGTGATGCTTTTGCTAAGGTGCACCTATGAAAGTATGTAGAGCCTCTTCTTACTATCCACTAAGCGTGTGCTGCCTTGAGCGTATTTTCCTTGTTGCAGTGCATGTACCAAGCATGTAAAATCATTGAACACGATGTGAAAACTGCGTAAGGTGAAGCATGACGCTAATGAGACTTATAAGGTGCAGAATTCAAGTTAAATTCGGTAACCGTCACAATGCTTATGCGGTAAAATGCACGAAGATAATACCTAATGTATGTGCACACCAGATGGGTGCGCTGGTGTTTTGTCATAAGCATTCAGATGGATTTATTCTTGCTCTGTGCTGCCATGCGGTGGTTGAGGTGGAACCGGAAAGCTTCACTCGGCTTCTCCGTTTTGTAGCGTAAAGCCACACTACGCGGGTTGGAGCCAAGCTTCACGTGCTTCCGCGCCTGCCATACTGCGCATGCGCGAGAGCCGCGTGACGTCACGAGAGGCGCAGCTGCGTCGCCGTCGCCGCGGCCGCAGCTAGCGCTCGATCCTCGCCGCCGCCGACTGCGGTGCATTCCAGAGGCGTGAAGGCCAGAATACATGGAGCGAACTTTCACGACGAAATTCGGGCGGCAGAAAATCTGCCGCGGCGCGACGCCGTATGTTCGTCGGGCTGCGCTACATGGAGCGAAGACAGGTCGGCCGCCGCCGGCGAGTCGCTGCGTTGCACGGAGTTTCCTTCCTCCGTGCTGCGTTGTTATCAGTGTGGCTAGACGAGGCAAATGCGCTGTCGTGAAACACATGACAAAAAAAAAACTTTAACGACAAATATTATCGCTTTTGAATTACGGAACACTCTAAAAGCGCGTAAAATTTTGTCTAGAAATGATTTCTAGTCTTTTTTATGTGTTTGAGACATTCATGTGCCGATGTAGTTTAAAGAAAGCGGCGATGCTATGCGTTGTCGCAACACTGGGCGGGTAAACAACAAACAACTTTCGGCTCCTCCGACTTCGCGGCTCTGTTCTGTGGCTCAACGCGCGCGCGGCCGAAGCAAGCAGACCCGAAAGTAGCGCACGTGAGCTTGTCTAACCATGGCTGTTATTAACTTGTTAAATTCCAGCCGCGCCGCTTTGGATGCCATGAATACGAAAGGCGGGAGACCGGCGTGAACGATAGAGTGGGATCTGGATACACGGACAAGCGGGGAAGCCTAGCCGGAAGTCGGGGCGGATAGTGAGACCTGATTGGCTCGCTTTGGGGCGCCGCTCGTTTGCCGCTTCCGGTATCGTCGCCGCCCGACGAACTTTTCTGCGCCAGCTGGATCGGCGGCGAACGACGTTTTTTCCGCCGCCGCGCGTCGCGCGTACGCCGCCGGGCGTCGAACGCCGACTATTCGTCGCATATTCGCTCCATGTATTCTGGCCTTGACGTCGCAGTCTCCGCAGACGCGCCGGCGCCGTGTGCGCCCGCTGTTGCATTTACGATTGCGGCTCCGCGTGGCAATGCGCATGCGCGAGGAGGGCGCACCATGCGTGTAAATGCGCGGGAGAGTTTCCTTCCTCCGTGCGCGGGAGAGACGGTTGATGCAGCGCGCTCTACATGGAGGTTAAGGAGAGTCGAGCCGCTGCCAGTCGGCGCAAAATACTGGCAAACCTAAATTCTTCAGACCCAGAGGTTGTCGCTTGGCAGTTGGCCGTCGAGCGTCGAAAGAACGAGCGTGTCAAGGCAAAACGTGCAGTCTAGACACCGGAGCAACGCGAAGAACGCCTAGCGAAAAGACGTCGCCAAGAAACTCCACGCCGTGGTATGGCCTTCAAACAACAGCGGCAGGATCAAGAGAGTGTCACAGGCGATCCCAAGACTCGTCGGTGCACTGAACATGCTATGAAACTCGGTGAAAGTGCGAGTGCGTCTACACTCTTCCTCTCGGACTTCGTGAACAATCCGTTTGGACACATTTGTGAACAAGACCATAGCCGGATAAGCTAAGGTTAGCAAGCAAGGCAAGAGATTAACCAAGCATAACCGTACCTTTACGCCACGTATATCCTGGCATAGGTGAGCTAAGCCACTGCCAAATTTTTTCACTCACCGATGCCAGAGCTACGAAGAACTGCGTCGTTGAAGGGACCGACTGGAGGAAAGGCAGTCGAATGTCCTCGTGCTTTTGCTTGTTGAAGTTCACGGTATCCACGAATATCTGCGTACAGCAACGTGAACATAATCTTTAGGCCACTTGCATGATATACATGCCCATGACTACACAAATACGTGCTGTTACATACCGCAGTGCGCAACCTTAACTATGACTCGTAATACCGTAGAACTGTAGAAGCGATCAGAGTTTAGCGAGTCTCGTATGAGGGCACGTGCTTTAACAAGCGTTTGGTTAAGTATGCGCCTGCAGTAAAATAAACAAGACTGATTTAGCCCATTTGGCCACGCATTGACGATTACGCCGGTGATACCCAATGCTACAGGAAACTTCAGCGTGAGTAAACAATAGGCGTGTGGTCAACAGATTGGTTATGCAAGGCTATAATATTATCAAGCATGATGATGCGTGCTTAAGTTACGCTTCCATCTCGTGGGCGCGGAAGTAAGTGGCCATTCCGTGTTATACATGACTTTCTGTTTTTGTTTTTGCTTCTCGATGGTCCTTGCTTGTTGCTTCTGAAACTTCTTTTTGGGATCTTGGCGATATCCTCCGTATAAGTTGTTGCACGTGACATTAAATTGCAGTCAAAATTCAACGCCTTGTCCTGTCCTTTCTTTTTTTACTCCGATGTAGCGTTTCCTTGAGGTGTGCAGCTATCATGACTACCATAGAAGGGCAATTTGCCCCATGTCTTGTACACTATGACGTAAATTCAACTAATTAGAAGTGTCTTCTCAAGATATATCCCAAAACTGTCCCTCTCAAGTGCCGTTCAGAGCACGCGCATCAATGCGCAGCGGGAAACTGTGCGATATTCGAATCATCTAAAAGAGACTGCCACTATCATTATTACGATTCTTCTCAAAGTAGAGCAGGCACTCGAATTGTCATAGAATAAGATAAGTCTGCTATATGGTTTTCTATACAGTTTAGAAGCCAGTAAGCTGCAATTTTTAACTAAAGTTCTACTTTTCTTACTGCGGTCTGCTGTGTTTTGTCATGGACGTTTTTACGGGCCGCCACGGCCGTATTTCCACAGGGGCGATGTGCCAAAACGGCCCTGCACCGTGGATTGCGTGCAAGTTAAGGAACCTCAGATGGTCAAAATTATTCAGCGGTCCCCCCTGTGGCGTGCCTCATAATCAGATCGTGGTTTTGACACGTTCCACCCAAGAATTTAATTCATTTAGGTCATATATGCTAAGTCGCGGAAGATGACTACTGCTATGGTGGCATCCATATGGGCGTTCAGCTGCTAGATAAAAAGAAGAGCCGGTAGAAACAGCCCTCGGTTGATATCTTTTTTCTTTAATTTGGGGTTTTACGTGGTTGATATCTTTCTAAGCGATAACCTGTGAATTTAGGCAAAAGACGCTCTAAGGATTTCAGAGACTAGCGCATCTCTGAGCCGCCTTGGTGGACCTTGAGAAGAAAACTGTGCTGTTATTCAGCATTAAAACGTACTGAAACGCAAGACACGATGGGACTGAGCTCAACTGAGGTTTGCGAACGCTATCCACAACAGCGAAACACGCTCGCTTAAAATTCTTGTTTCAGCTACTAAAAAATAGCTATAGGATAGATACCTCCCAATACATTTCATTCTCCGAGGCTCGACCTACACGTAACAAGCATGCGCATACATTGACAGAATACGCATGTAAAAATGACACATTTAAGTATTCTTTTTTCCCGCTCGCAATAGCAGAATGGAACCAACTTGATCCTACTATCACCAACATTGAATCATTATCCGAATTTATCTCGCAAATAGAAAAAACTGTGTGAATAACAGTACCTATTATGCATGCAGGGACACCGGCACAGATTGCTTTACTCGTTAGGAAATGTTTAATAAACACTCTAATTTTCGACAGATTATTCGTTTGCCATAATGATTCCCAAACACTCGTAGTTTATTTTAGTTACTTCTGTTTTATTACTTACCCTTAGCAATATCTGTGCTATTGTTATAAAGCATCTTGCTCTTTTACGTTTCTTTTTTTTTAATATTCACTATTCCGTTGAATCTTAACATGGTTTACTTGTATAGTACTATGTATAACTTGCACTGCTTATGTCGTTTTTTTACTTTTTGTATAATCTATACTTTCATTTCCTTGCATTGTACAGCTGAATTATTGTACTGTCCAACTGCCACGCTCTCGAAGGAGAGCAGCAGTATTGAAAATAAGTAAATAAAAATAAAAAATAAATAAATAAGAATGTGACATGGCGTCACAATATGATGAACAACGCGCCACGAATTTCGAAGATGAACACGTCCCCTAACTTCAATCTTCATTGCAAGCGAGCAGGTGCACGCTCTCAGATTTTATATGTAAACTTTTCATAATGCGACGCGCCAAACGCGGCAAGCGGCTCCAGAGCTGGTATGCACCTTCGCTAGCCTGCGGGCGAGGAATTGTGGTTAGATTACACAAAAATTATTGTATTGCACACAGATGAGGAAGCAAGAAAGCACACGAAACTACGAGGTTTCTAGATAACAAATAGCACATCTCATGGCTAGATAACGCAGGCACATGGAACCATGAGGTTCAAAGATGTGAGCTTCGGCTTTGCTGACAATCACACTTGCTGATCATATCATCCTAGTGCAAATAAGCCTACCATTTATTTCATCCAGTTCTAAGTTGGTGAAAATAGGGGTGGCCAAATATGTGCTTCGAGTACGCATTATAAGGTCGTGCCAGTATTTACGGCACGCAAGCTTCAGGCTGTAGGCTACAAGCCTGAGCAAGAGGGGGGACGCCTCGTCGCTTTGGAACACTTTAGTCGCATGATTCATTGGCTCCGTCTTTTTTCGTGTGTTGTGCCAAATGTTTTCCCTCGACGCTTGTGATTTTTGAACCATGGCTGCTGTAAGTGGCCTGCTGTCGAACAACACCTCTTCAATAGAAATTGCATCCGCAAGCCAAAATTCGTCGCCAGTTCTTCGAAACATTCGAACACCCGCGCCCCTGCCACGCAAAGCCGACAGTGTGCGTCCGTGGCAGCAGTTGCAGAAGCCATGAGCCAGGTCGGTGTGCGTCGACAAGCCTCCGGATGAGATCCTCGATTGGCCCGAGAAATTTGTTAATCCGACACCAAGAAGGCTTACCCCCCCCCCCCCCCCAGCACCCTAAAAACTCTAGCGCAAGTAAGCCACATTTTGCTTCGTCTGCCTTCATTCCTGGCAGCTAAATACAAAATCATTCTCCGTGTACATGGTGGCGTCAACTGCGCCAACATGCAGCCTCTCTCCGGGACATCGTCCTCAAGTCTACTGGCCTCTCCACGGCTTAAATATCCCTCGATCAACTCCGGGCCAACGAGATTAACAGCACAATCATCATAAGCAACTCCTGCATGGACAGGGCTGATCGCTATTTGGAGGTCGCCACCATCACCATCATGGGCCAGAGCTAGGAGGTCTCCGCGAACGTGGCCGACCTTCAAAATTCTTTTAGGGGCATCATCAAGCTGCTGGCCTCGTTCCTCCCTGGTAGAAGGGAACGTGTTGGCTAACCTTCGAGAGTCCAATCCCACAATCAACATCCTAGCTGCTCGAAGAATGGGCTGTACGAACTCTGTCCTGGTCACTTTCGAAGGCTCAAAGGTGCCCTTCTCCATTGATTACCTCCGCACAGACCTCTACTGCCAACCATATCGGCAAAAAAGTGAAGGCGTATACTAAGCGCCGGCAGCTTGACCATCGCCAACAGGTCTGCCCCAATGTGACTATATGTCTCTGCTCAAAATGCGGCACGCCAGATCCTCCTGAGGATCACAGCTGCACCCCCACTTGCATCATCTGCAACGGAACACATTAGACTGGTTCCTCAGAGTGTGAACTTCGGTACAAACCACTGGCACACCCCTCCACAGTGCCCTCAGAGACTAAATCGACATTTCCGGCCAACAACAATATGCAGGGCCCCAGCCAGCGCCCAGGACAAGAAATGCCGCAGAGTAGCTCTGGCCACAACAACCCCGCAACAGCGTCCCAGCTCCCATCATTGAAGCAAGCTTGGCATCCGCTGACTCCACGCAACGAGGGGACCACCCATCAACCATTTAAAGGCGAGCTGGGCAGGGGTAGTCTTCCACAATTGCAGCTCCTCAGAAGATGCTCATAGCTGTCTCATCAAATACTTGCTTAATCCGAAGGAAATATCTAAAAAGGAAATCAAACAGCTCAATGCAATGCTCGACCCCCTCCCATCGAAATCAATGACACTCCTGCCGCTACTTACCACCCACTGCCACAAGCGCTTTCGCCCACACTTACACACCCTTCGACGGAACAAAAACATTGTTTCATCAACTGCTACGACTGAAGCAGCAACTCCAAGGTCGCCTTCGCCACACAAGTAGTCCCAACCGGCAAAAATGAAGAATGCCGAAATAGCAGACACTGACAAGACCGGTGAAAACGCCATATTTGTCCTTAGTAATCATATGAACACCCTGGAAAACAAACATGTCCTCAAAAATAGGTTACAAAGCTAGCTTGATGCCTTTATTTGTGAGGCTTCTGCGAAGTCCTGCAGATTCCAAGAACTAATCGACAGCTGGGGAAGACGCTCCGCGACGTCGCAAGCTCCCATCCTTCACAATAAGAACAATAATAATGAAGCCAGCGCGTAGTCTTGTCATCTGGAAGTGGAACTGCAGGGGATTCCGCAACTATCGCTCTAGTCTAGCGCTATTTCTACAGAGTCTTGAGGAGCTGCTTGAAATGATAGCTTCGCAGAAAACACATGAGGAAAACATTCTACTTCAATACAACACATTTCAAGATCCTCACATAGACAAGCCCAACACTGCCGTACTTGTACATCATCTTCCTGTTAAATAAGACGCATTCAGTAGTACTGGCATCTCCCCCGATTTCATCAAAGAGCAGCGGAGTCAAGGTAAGCTGGGGAGTGGGTCCTCCCAAATCGCTAGCCCCGCACTCGGGGCAAAACACCCACAAACAAAACAGCAACATGCAGGCAAACTACGATAGAATCATAGCGGAAAACAAGGTGCTAAAGCGAGATATAGAGTTCAGCCGTGAGGAGACGCGCCAGCTTAAGAAAAAAATTGACGACCTAATAAGGGAGATGCAATAGCAAAGGCAGGCAGGGTGTTCGCCCGTCAGGTCGCAGCCGCCGCCGGCTGAGCAGCCCGCAACAACAGCAACAATCAGAAGAGCAGAGCTTTAAAGATGAAATGCGCAATTTCATGGCAGCTATGCAGAACCAAGTTCAAGAAATACAGCAGAAGGTAGGGATTCAAGATCAGAGCTTCCGTAATTACGTGAGGAGTCAAAACACCCAGAAAACCATTAACGACGCCAGAGATAGGCTATTTAACGAAAGAAGATTTGGATCAGAAGCCCAAAGGACAAATGCTAGTAACTCCGCAACATGGTAAGACAAAACCTATTAGAGATATGGCAATGGAACTGCAGGGGTTTCAGGCGCAAGCAGGGACTCCTGAAGCAATTCATTTATACCAAGGGCACACCACCAGATATAATTATGCTTCAAGAAACTAATTGCACACCCATGGTGCGAGGGTACAAGTGCCATGAGAGCGGCCGAACCGCAACCCTCGTTAGTGACAAAATTATAGCCATAGCCCATGACGAGATTGAGGATACACAGATTGAACATGTAATAACAGAGGTTATACCTAAGAAGAAAAGGAAAGCCAGGAGCACCTTCATAGTAAACCTATACAGCCCCCCAAGGCAGAAGAAAGCAGATTTCCTTAAGCTCTTCGGTGGGGCGAGCAAGCTGGCCGGGCAGAACACCCTAACTATAGCGGGAGATTTTAACGCTAAGAGTCGGAGCTGGGGCTACCCCAAAGACGAAAAGAAGGGGAGAAATATCTGTGTAGCTGCAGAGAGCATCAGATGCGAGCTCCTTACGGATGAGAATCAACCAACTAGACAGGGCGACAGCGTTAGCCCAGACACGTGTCCCGACCTAACCTTCGTCAAAGGAGCAAAGCAAGTGGAATGGGAGAACCTGCTAGAAAATCTTGGCAGTAACCATCACATTATAAGAATAAACACCGTAGCAGAAACTGTCAAGAGGAAGATCGGCACAGCTCGCCTCACGGATTGGGACACCTTTAGACACCACTGCCGGCAGCTGGAGGGCAACATCACCTCGATAGGGGAGTGGTGCCAACAACTTAAACAAATACAGGAAATGTATACCAAGGAGGTAAATCGAACCGAAGAAACACCAGAGGTAGACAAGCGGCTACTCCAGCTATGGGAGGCAAGACGCGGTCTTACCAGAAGGTGGAAAAGGCAGAAATTTAATAAGAAGTTACAAAATAAAGTAGCTGCTGTAACACTCCACGCAGAAGAGTACGCAACACACCTAGCCAGGCAAGGGTGGCAACAGTTCAGCACCTCGCTGAATGGGACACTTAGCACGGCTAAAACATGGCGTATTCTTAAGGCTCTAATGAACCCTACCAAGACTAAAGCAGAAAGCGGCAAAGCAATTCAAAGGCTAGTGCACCAATATCAGGGAACAGACGAGCAGCTCCTCGATGAAGTTAGAACCAAATGCTACGGCACTGACGAGCTCAAGGGATATGAAGGAGATTATGTCGGAGAAGAAAACTCAGATATGGACAAGCCTATCACCAAAGAGGAAGTCACCGCGGCAATGAGAGCCGTCACGAAAAACACAGCGGCAGGAGCAGATCGAATTAGAAACTCTCTCATAAGGTACCTAAGCGATGAGGCAGTAGACCAGCTGACGGCCTACCTCAACAAGCTTTGGGAAGAAGGAAAGATACCAGCAGAGTGGAAGCATGCTGTGGTAGTCATGATTCCCAAACCAGGCAAGAAGCTGCAGATCGAGAATCTCAGACCAATCTCCCTCACTTCTTGCCTGAGAAAACTATACGAGAGGATCGTCACGAAACGCATCCAGCAAGAAGTAGAAAACAAGAGGCTCTACCCAGACACCATGTTCGGCTTCAGGGCGAACCTCTCGACGCAGGACGTGCTTCTGCAACTTAAAGAAGAGGTCCTCGAGACAATGCCCAAGAATGGGGAAAACGTAGTCATGGCACTTGATATAAAAGGTGCCTTTCACAACGTCAGCCACGCCGCTATAATGGAGGGGCTAAATAACACCAACTGCGGGAGAAGAATCCATGACTATGTCAAAGACTTCCTGACCAACAGAACGGCCACAGTGGGACTAGGGGAGTTGGAGTGATGTCTTCATCACCCCAAGCAAAGGCACACCCCAAGGCTCGGTCATCTCGCCCATACTCTTTATTGTGGCGATGATCGGCCTAGCAGAAAGACTCAGCAGAATCCAGGGCATCCAGCACGCGATGTACGCAGACGACATCACGGTCTCGGTGAACCATGGATCCCTGGGAGAGAAACAGGAGAAGCTACAACAAGTAGCAAGCTACATAGAAAGATACGTGAAGGAAAGAGGACTAGCCTGCTCTACAGAGAAGTCTGAGCTACTGAGGGTAGGAAGGCACCCCACTGATGCACCACTCGAGGTGAAACTGGAGGGGCAACACATCCCGGAGAGGAACATGATAAGAGTCCTGGGAATGTGGCTACAAGCAAGCAGGAAATGCAGCCACACACTCAGCCTGCTCAGCAAGTCGGCTGAACAGGTAGGCAGAATGATAACCAGAGTCTCCCACCGTAGGCATGGGATGAAAGAAGACGACACGCTAAAACTCGTCAGAAGCCTCGTAGTCAGCAGGGTAATCTACTCGCTGCCATACCACCCCATGATCAGGAGCGAAACGGAACAAGCAGAGACAATCCTGCGGAAGGCCTACAAGACGGCACTCCACCTACCAAGAAACACACCGAATGACAAGCTGCTACAGCTAGGGATTAGCAACACCTTCGCCGAACTGGCAGAAGCACAGCTTGGAGCACAGTTTCACCGACTCAGAGACACGGCTACGGGAAGAGCGCTCCTGACAAGGTTAAGTCGCGACCCAAGCAGGCATCTCGATCGATGCGCCGATGTACCCGACGAGATCCGTAAAACCCTGCAGGTCAATCCAATTCCGAAAAACATGGATCCAAATCTCCACGCGGCCAGAAGGCAGGCGCGGGCAGATTATGTGGAAAGGCATTTAGCCAAACTAGAAAACACGGTTTTCACGGATGCAACACTGTATCCATGGAATAGACATACCAATTACATTAAGGCAGCTTCGGTAGTGGTTGACAACGCAGGCAAGCTAATCACTTGCGCAACTACACGTAGCGCCAGGATAGTGGAAGCGGAGGAGGTCGCTGCTGCGCTGGCGGCGGCTGAGGGCTATCGAAAAGGCAAATTAATGGTCATCTTGACGGATTCAGAAGCGACATGCAGGAACTACACAAAGGGTACAATCTGCAGGGCTGCCTTAGCTATCCTCCGCAAGGCAGAACACCTCAGACACGCCGCAACCCACAAACTAATCTGAATTCCGGCACACGCGCGGATAGAAGAAAATGAAAGGGCAGACAGCTTGGCTCGGGAGATCACGTACCGAGTCGAGCAGCCACACACCCTGGAACAGCACTTCACCGTAGAGATCGGCTATTCATAGTTACTGAACTACCACAGAGGCAAGATAATTAGATACTCCCCGCCACACAAAGCCTTAACACATCAAGAAGCAGCTAGTTGGCGGAGGCTGTAAACGGGAACCTTCTCTAACTTACATATACTAAGCAAGATGTATCCTACACAATTTAGGAACACATGCCCGTGGTGCGGGGAACCCCCACGCTTTACCATATAACCTGGGAGTGTAAACGTAACTACACATTCCACCAACACAAAACCACGAGTGCGGAGCAGTGGGAGAGCCGGCTCACCAGCTGCGAGCTCACCGCCCAAAGGGCAATGGTGCAGCACGCAAGCGAAGCAGCGCGGCTCAGTGGAGCCCTGGACTAGGTAGGGGCCCAACCCTGCTAAGAAGGTCAAGCGTCTGCAGCGATGAAGACGAAGACCGAACGCTAAAGCCTTAATGAACCAAATAAAGTTTTCTCTCTCTCTCTCCTCGAAGTCACAAAGAACGCACCATATACGTGTTGTATGTGTATAGCCCTCCCAATGCTCGACAACACCACTGTGAGCACATACTTGTTCATTACAAAGTTAAGGCCAATAAACAGCCGCTAGTCGTAATGAGCGACTTCGATGTCTCCCATCAAATGTGGGGCCACTCCGCATCCACCCATATGGGAAGAGCCCTCTGGCAGCACATACAGAATCAAGATTTCACCGTCCACAATAACTTCACTCTGTCACGGCTGATTTGCTGAGAAAGGGCCACTGTCCCATACTTGGTTCGCTTGAACATGTGAACAAACTGATATCAATAAATACTATCAAGCACAGTGCGGAGTGCATAATGAAAGAATTACTTTCAAGGGCCGCAATAATCGCGTTTGAAGGACTTTTGCAACATCACATGTACGAAGACTGCCTCCTGACATAGCATTGGAGCTCTCACTCACCTCAAGAAGCAGGTTGGCTGCGGCGATTTCAGCGATAGTCTCGTAACTTTCCACGCCGTTTTGAATCTGCGAATTTTTAAAAATGACAAAATTGAAGCAAATCGTGCACCGTGTGAAAGCGCTCTGAACAGAACAGAATCTTTAGAAAAACAGAATGTTGGGCGACTGGGTACTGGTTCAAACTGTATATAGGTTGTGCGATAAACACACAGAAAAGTAGGGAAGCCGCAGATGACCAGATCACGAACGTTCAAGTAGCATTTTTATAGGCCCTGTGATTTGACGATGACGACGAAAGTTATCACGGTGATGGTGATGACTTACTGACATCCCCTTTATAACCGGGCGGTGGCAAATAGTCACAAAACTCGTTTGAGCTACGCAGGCATGTCCAAAGCATTTTGCCTGTCTCTCCTTTATCTTTCTTTTCTTTTTATAAAAGCCTTGTCACTGCCAATGTGCACGTACATATGCTTGTAAGAACTACGGTTCTATCAATACCTTCATTCATCTTTTTCCAGCAGTATTCGGTCTCTACTTCTGACCATTTAATGCTTCCATGCTCTTTGAATCTCATTCTTTACGCAAGGTGCACGCTTCCTACTGGTCTTTGCTGGGTGATCACAATGACATTCCGTTACAATGTGCATAGTCGTTTCCGGGCATTCGCTACAGCAGGCATATTCCTCACCCTAGTGCGAATATTTGCTCCGATTTGATTTTCGCGAAACCTGCTTTCAAGCTTGTTAATGCAACATCTGAGCCGTGGCGAGGGAGACCAGAAAAGACTAGGCTATTTTAAATTTGTTATAGCGGCTCAATAAAAATACAACAGCGGCTTGTTTTCGAGCGCGTTGTCTTCTAGTGCGAAATAATGGAAAATGGTCTCGACACTCACCCCCATTCGCTCTAAAATTCTGTTACCTGGCTAAAGAAGGAGTCACCTAAGATCAAAGGTCGTCAAAATAAACGGAACATACTCATACTGACTCACAAGTTATGTTTTTACTAAGGGCCTCGCACGGACTTAACTCAGCCAGGCTCACTTGAACGTTTCATCACAAGAATTCTAACCAGCCGAATTCACTCGGACTTGCCATAGTTCTACTATGCTCGGCTCACACGGACTCAACATTCAGACTCCTGCATGTCTACTGTCTGTTTGACCTACCGACCCTTACGAATTCGGGCGTTTTCACGAATTGAACGTATCAATGCTTAAAAAACTTTCATACAAGCTATATACCACACGCAGAGGGATTACATAAGCTAATTTATAATAAAGTTAGAATTACAATTATAACAAGCACGCCTGCGGCAACGGGCTGCGTTCTAGTGTGGTCCGCCATGTTGATCTCCAGTTGCATGTTGGTACTCGCCCAAACAAAAGCTGCCTGTTGACTCCCCGAGAAGCTATGACACTCCGTGAGCTAAAATGCGGTGCATGCATGTTGCGACACAATTCTTTCAACTACACACACAGGTGAAAATTTCTCAACCTAGGGGCATCGCCGCGTTTGCAGTGTTCGAAACACAAATGTCATTGCTATGAACAGAGCAATTATCGTGCTCGAATTTTCAGAGAGTTGACGTAATAAACAGCAAGTAGGTTTATTTCGATCGCAAATATATGGACACTCCACGCGCATTTCAGCCGTCGCCGTCGACGTCGCCGTAAGGTTTCGCATCCGCGCGCGCCGTATGCTCCATGTGCGAGTGAAAGCGTGTGGGAGTGATCCGGTGAACGCAGTTCAATCTCTCATGCGCGAACGAGGAACGCGGCCCGGATGCGTGTCCTCCTGTCGCTCGCGAGGCAGGGGGTCAGGTGAGGGCGGAGGGGCGTTCTTCTGCGGCGGCTGCAAGGGTGCCTCGATGTCCTCCTCCCCGCCACTGAGTGCAGAGTGGACACAACCGCGACGTTCACTACGGCGTCGGCCACGCGAATCGCGAACGCCGTAGACCCCTTTGGCGGACGTCGTGGGGACGCGTTGGCGGCGCTTGTGGGCCTTGGAAGCAATCTGCGATGTGGGCAAAGCTCGCGCCCGCGCGAGTCTCATTTTTAAAGCGATCTGCTATGTCTGAACAGCGCTCGTAGTGCCGGTAGCCTCGTATGTGCTTTCGACGCTTCGTTCGCGTTGAAGCGAGAGATGCATGAAGGCCAATTCGCTTGCTGCTGCCGCGATACTTCACTCCACAATCTTGAAAGCGAGTTTCTGCGCTCATCGAGCGAAATGTATTGATGCTTACCTCTGCGCGCGCGTGACACCGTGCTGGTTAATATAGGTAAAACACATTGGCAGGCTAGTTGCTTTGAATGCATGATAAAATATGTAAGCGCGACTGAACGAGGACGTAGAAAGAAGCAGACACACAAAGCGCTGTCTCTGTGTGTCTGTTTCTTCCTACGTCCTCGTTCAGTCAAGCTTACACATTCTATCGCTGTTAATTTAGTTAGTAAGTGAATTTTTAAACGGTAATATGGCCGCTAAATCTACTATCCATACTTCGTACAGGTGTCGAATAATTTGCTGTCGCAATCGGCGCTTCGCCTTTCGGGCAAAACTGCTAATTTCTTCTGTCTAGGCGAACTTCTCAATGTAGTAGTAGCAGTAGTGCATACGGAAGCAAAAACATCCTCTCCATCTATCTAATGTTTTCTGAGATTCAATGCTCCTGGTAATTATGCAGAGTTGGCTATTATAATTGTTTGCGACACAGGATTAGCATTGCGCCTTTTTATAACCTCGCGCACCAGCCACCAAAAGCGGAATGAGCTTCCGTTTGCCACCGATAATGCCAGTGCCAACGCAAAATGAAACTATCAGTAGAGTTCGCAGCTTGTGTGCTGCAGCTTTTGCTCACATCATATTGTGCCTCGAGCTTTTGCACGCATTGCTGCACCTTTTCGTAGCGTAGGATCGACATCGTGCGCTTGTTGACCCACCACTGACCTGCGTTGCAAATTTTCAAAAATGTAGCTTCACGTATACAAAACATGGTCCAACGCTTCCACTCACAAACATTAAACTGAAGCCAAACGAAAACTGGCGCTGATTAGACATTCTAGCACAATTTTTCCACCCTACCATTCGCCTAAACTCCTCTTGCGCATACACATGTCGTACACTGATTTGTGTGCGTGTGTGCGCGCGTCTGCGTGCGTGCGTGCGTGCGTGCGTGCGTGCGTGTGCGTGCGTGTGTGTGTGTGCGCGCGCGCGCGCGTGTGTGTGTGTGTGTGTGTGTGTGTGTGTGTGTGTGTGTGTGTGTGTGTGTGTGTGTGGGTGTGGGTGTGGGTGTGTACGTGTGGGTGTGTGTACGTGTGTGTGTGTGTGTGTGTACGTGTACGCACGTGTGTGTGTACGTGTGTACGTGAGTGTGTGGTACGTGCTCGTCTGCTTGGGCATGTGATTCTTATCATGTACCGCGTGTCTCCGTGCATGTGTTTGTGTCTGTCTGTGTGCTTTTCGGCATGTGCGTTTGTCACTTCACTGAAAGTAGACTTACTCCGATAGTCGAAGACCTTGAATAGTTCGCGAATCACCTTGAATCCGTACACCGGGAGGTTGAAAGGGCTGCAAGGAAACGTAATTACCGTTCTGTGCAATAATGTGTGCAGTCAAGTGTTGCGGTAGTCAAAAAGTGTCACAGTTTCACTATAAGGGCATAAGAAAGAATGCGACAGCAACATGTTAGAATATTACATCAAGTTCAAGTTTCGTAGCTGTAGTAGCAGTATGAATTGAAGTAAACGTAAGCTGACTATGTAACAATGAGCTCTAGTCCTAGGGGTCCTCTGCTTGAATCCTGCTTCCAACAATTTCATTTGTTTAATAATTAAAGTCAAGGTCCTTCTTAGCGACTTTACCACCACTTTTCCGTATCGCGTATGTTTCAAACCTTCTTTGCGGGGTCGATTCCTATGGTAGCGCACAGCCGCACCTATAAATTCTGAGCTCTATTATCCTTTCGTGCTTGTAATATTTAGGTCTGAAAATATTTACGATAAAAGGCATGCGCTGATGCTGTTTTGTCCACGACATTTGTTTGCTGGCTGCCATTCTCAAAATTCTGAGAAATAATTTTCTGAAGAGTGCAACGCCTAGTGTGAGCCACTATAAAGTTAGAATGGTGTGCCAATATAACCTACATATTGTCGCAGCCTAGTAGGAGACGGGAAAGCCGGCGTAGAGGACGTATGAAAACACTTTATCAGAGCAGTCAACGCGACGTCGTTCTCGTCTCTGTTTTTCCACTCTCGCGCTACTTCAGCGTCGTTCTCATCGCCTGGCACATACCCGCGGCGACCATAGTGGCATTTGCCCCCCCCCCCCCCCCCCCCCCTTTGAAAAGAAAGGCGTCGTCCCGATGCACCAACCGCCGAAGGCTGTGCACAGACGGCGCAAAGTTGAGGTCATGAGGAAATGTATGGCTTCATACAAAGCACGTGCACAACCTCCGGCAGATGCCGCCGGCGTTTGGAGCAGTTATGGCTGTCGTCGGGGACAACTTCATAATTCACATCTCTGATGCGGCGCAGAACTGTGTACGGGCCGAAGTATCTTCGCAGGAGCTTTTCAGACAGCCCCCGCCGACGAATCGGAGTCCAGACCCACACCTGGTCACCGACGTTGTATGTGACGGGTCTGTGCCGAAGATTGAAGTGTCGGGCATCGTATTCCTGTTGTTCGTTGATTCGCAAACGCGCAAGCTGCCTGGCTTCCTCTGCGCGTTGCGTTAACTCCTCGGCACCAGTCTCGTCATCACCGCACTCGTGTGGCAGCATTGCGTCCAACATTGTTGTCACTTGGCATCCGTAAAAGAGGTTGAAAGGCGTCATGCGTGTTGTCTCTTGGCGAGCCGTGTTATACGCAAATGTAACACATGGTAAAATCTCGTCCCAGTTCTTGTGGTCCACGTCGATATACAGACTCATCATGTCTGCCAGAGTCTTATTCATACGTTCTGTCAGCTCATTGGTTTGGGGATGATAAGCCGTGCAGTCTATCGGTGAGTGGTACCACTTAGTCGCAACAGGGTATCCAGAAGCGCAGCCGTGAACGCAGATCCTCTGTCTGTTATGACCACTGCGGGAGCGCCATGCCTTAGGACGACGGCTTCGACGAAAAATCGCGCTGCTTCGGCTGGCGTTCCACGTTGGATAGCACCTGTTTCGGCGTATCGGGTAAGATAATCCGTGACGACGATTATCCATCTATTTCGGGCAGTAGACAGTGGAAACGGACCTAAAAGGTCCATGCCAATTTGTTCGAACGGCGCTTGCGGTATCTGAACAGGATGCAGCAGTCCAGCTGGCTTGCCGGGTAGGGCTTTGCGGCGCTGGCAATCCAGGCATGTCTGTGTGTAACGTTTCACGATCGACGCAAGTCTTGGCCAATAGTACTTTAGCCTAATTCTTGCCAATGTCCGATTGTAGCCTAAGTGACCAGCGGTCGGCTCGTTGTGACAGGCATGTAGGACTTCGTCGAGAAGAGATGCGGGAATGACGAGTAGGTAGCTGCTGCCACTAGGTGAAAAATTCTTTTTATAGAGAACGTCGTGGCGTAAGCAGAATGAAGGCAGCCCTCTGGCGAATAACCTCGGCACGCTGCTTGTTTTTCCCTCTAAGTAATCGAAAAGAGGAATAAGTTCTGCGTCCTCGCGTTGCTGGCGTGAAACAGCCACAATATCTAGCACGCCTAGAAAAGCCGCGTCATCATCGTCGTGCACGGCAGTCTCAACAGGAGACCGAGAAAGGCAGTCGGCGTCGGCGTGTCGTTTCCCCGATTTGTATATAACAGTGAAGTCGAACTCTTGGAGCCGAAGGCTCCAGCGCGCAAGCCGACCAGCTGGATCTTTTAAATTAGTCAGCCAGCAAAGTGCATCATGATCACTGACTACGGTGAAACTCCGACCATACAAATATGGCCGAAATTTCAGGACGGCCCACACCAGTGCGAGACATTCTTTTTCTGTAGTAGAGTAGTTAGCCTCCGTCCTTGATAGCGTCCTGCTGGCGTAAGCAATCACTCTTTCGGCGCCGTCCTGCCGCTGTACGAGCACTGCGCCAAGGCCGACATTACTAGCGTCGGTATGAAGAATCGTAGGGGCGTCTTCATCAAAGTGTGCGAGCACGGGAGGCGTCTGCAGCCGTTGCCGTAGGTCATCAAAAGCCCGTTGCTGGTCTTCACCCCACAAAAAGGGGACATCTTCTCTGGTAAGATGTGTCAATGGCCATGCGATACGCGAAAATTACGCGATAAACCGTTGGTAGTAGGCGCAAAGGCCCAGAAAACGTCGCAATGCCTTTTGATCTGATGGCGTTGGGAAATTAGCGACGGCAGAGATTTTATAAGGGTCAGGTCGGACACCTTCACGACTAACAACGTGACCGAGAAATTGAAGTTCTTCATAACCAAAATGGCACTTTTCAGGTTTCAAAGTTAGACCGGCTGAGCGTATTGCTTCAAAGACCGTCTTTAGTCTCTGCAAGTGTTCCTCGAACGTGACGGAGAAAACAATCACTTCGTCGAGGTACACCAGACAGGTTTGCCATTTGAGGCCTGAGAGTACCATGTCCATTAGTCGTTGAAACGTTGGCGGCGCAGAACACAAACTGAAGGGGAGCGCCTGAAATTCATAAAGTCCGCCGGGCGTCACAAAAGTGGTCTTCTCAAGATCTCTCTCATCAACTTCTATTTGCCAGCAGCCGCTTTTCAAGTCCATCGACGAAAAGTAATGTGCGTTTCGTAGCCTGTCCAGTGAATCGTCGATACGCGGTAGCGGATAAACGTCTTTCTTTGTGATCTGGTTGAGTTTTCGATAATCGACGCAGAAGCGAAGGCTGCTGTCCTTCTTTTTCACCAATACTAAGGCGATGCCCAAGGACTCTTAGAGGGCCGAATAACTCCGTCCTCAAGCATGGTCGTCACTTGTGTTTGTATTGCCTCGCGCTCTTTAGGTGCTACACGATAAGGATTCTGGCGAATTGGTCTGGCGTCGGCTTCGGTGACAATACGGTGCTTAGTGAGCGGCGTCTGGCTAACTCGTGACGTGGAAGAGAAGCAGCTCTTAAACTCATCGATGAGCTCAAGAAGGCTGTTGCGTTCCACGGGCGATAAGGTGGGACTGATGTCAACCACATGGGCAGGCATAACCACGTTGGACGCCACGTGCTCCACTGAGAGGCAGTCCTGTATTGAAGTAAATTCATCGAAGTAAGCAACAGCCGTGCCTTTAACAATGTGCCGACGTTCCATGGTAAAATTCGTCAGCAGGAGTTCAGCATGTCCATCGTGTACGTTAATTACGGCCCTGGTGATGGAAACCCCTTGACTCAGTACCAGTGCGTCGATGTGTTCAGCGACGCCAGTCCCGGTGTTCAAGTTGTCGCAGATTACAAGTACGAGGGAACAGCTTCGCGGCGGGAGCGTGACGTCGTCGTCGGCGATACGTAAGCGGGGTCGCTGGAGTTCCGCGGGGTCGACGCCGTCTGAGCTCGTAGAAAATGTGACGACGAGGTCAAGGACATTAATCACTGCACCGTACTCTCAAGAAATCCATCCCCAATATAAGTTCCTTACAACACTCAAAGAGAATGACGAGAGTAGCGACAAAGGTTGCACCGGCGATTACTATCCTGGCTGTGTATTTTCCAATCGGCGTCAACAACTGGCCGCCGGCAGTCCTGATGTTGGGCCCGGTCCACGGCGTCTTCACTTCTCTCAGCCTATCGGCCAGCTTTTTACTTATTATCGAAAAATGCGAACCAGTGTCGACGAGAGCGGCCACTTGGTGGCCGTCAATGCAAACGACAAGATCGGCGCTGACGGCGTCGGTTACAGGGGGTGTGGTTGGAGTCGTCGGAGTCGTAGAGTCGTCGATCGTCGGAGATGGGGGGGCTCTTGGATATCTAGCCGGTTTGCAACCTCACCCCCGGAGGTCGCTGCGTCTAGTTTCCCCGGCGCGGGCTAGGGGAACTGCCCCTAGAGGCGTCAGAAAAATCGCGACGGGTCGGTGGGGTGTAACGAGCCGGAGAAGGGGAACGCGATCGAGGCGTCGTTGAACCTTCTGGCAGAAAGTTTGTAGAATTTCCGTCGCAGCTACGTGCAGCATCAGACACAGGGTAATTGCAGTTGGGAAATCTTGCATACCCAGCCGCGCGGTAGTGGCACGCGCGGTAAACATGTCCTGCTTCGCCACAATGAAAGCATAGCGGCCGGTGGTCAGCGGTGCGCCACAAATCGGTCTTTGGAAGCGGATAGCCGGCAGGGGATTCGCCGTAGAAACGAGGCGCAGCGATCGACTGGCGGCCATACGGCATAGTTGGCGGCGGCTGTGACTGTCGAAAATAGGGCGTCGGGGATGGTGGTGATGGCTGCGTCGTAGTGGTCGACGGTGTCAGCAGCATCGAAGTGGCGGGCGGTGCACGACAGACAGCTTCCGCGTAGGTTAATCGTCGCGGCACCGCCTGCCAGTCGGGCGACGAAAAGGCCTCTCGAACTTCCTCCCGAACGATATCAGCGACAGAAGCCACCGCTGGTGCCATGGGAGAGATCCCGAGCTGCCGGATCTCCTCGCGCACAATCTCTCGGATTATTTCACGCAGAGACGTGCTGCAGCTCTCAGGTAGAATTGGAGCATTCACCAGCGAGCTCTTGCGGTCATATTGGCGGTACCATTGCTGTAGTGCCCGTTCTATAGCGGTAGCCTCCTTGGTAAATTCGGCCACTGTCGTCGGTGGATTCCTCACGAGCCCGGCAAACAGTTCCTCCTTCACTCCGCGCAAGAGATAGCGCAACTTCTTTTCTTCGGCCATCTCAGGGTCTGCTCTGCGGAAAAGGCGGGCCATGTCTTCTGCAAACATGGCAACGCTCTCGTTTGGTTTTTGAATACGGGATTCGAGTAGGCGCTGCGCAGTGTCTCTTCTGTCGGTACTAGTGAACGTGTCTAGCAGGTGGGTGCGGAAGGCATCTCATGTGGTCAAACTTCTCTCTCGGTTCACAAACCACGTCCGCGCATTGTCTTGAAGCGCGAAATAGACATTAGACAGCTTTTGCTGGGAGCCCCAGTCATTATAACTGGCGACACGCTCAAATTGGTCCAGCCAATCTTGGACATCTTCAAAAGCGTCGCCATGGAAACTTTCTGGTTTCTTAGGATTCTGCAGCGCCACCTGCGATGGAGTTGCAGTAGCCATGTCGGAAGTAGGTAGACGCGTTCCAGCAGGGTCCTGCAAAAGGTTGAACTCGGGCGTCAGGCCTAGCAGGCGGCGACTGTACCGGTGAACAGGAGTTTCGACGAACGAAGGTGATTCCGCTTTCGAGGTATGGCTCCGCGAAGGGGTGCCGAGCATGAGGCAATCCTACCCAGCACCTCCACCAGCGTCGCAGCCTAGTAGGAGACGGGAAAGCAGGCGTAGAGGACGTATGAAAGCACTTTATCCGAGCAGTCAACGCGACGTCGTTCTCGTCTCTGTTTTTCCACTCTCGCGCTACTTCAGCGTCGTTCTCATCGCCTCGCACATACCCGCGGCGACCATATAGGATGTGCCATATACTAAATATATACGAAACCTCACGTCAATGGTGACAACGACGGTAAAATTGGCTTTGAGTGTCCAGATAATTGCAATAATATGTTCAGACGTATTATGTCATAAATAGCCGCACAACAAACAGCGTTCGGGCCCAAGATTAGCTTATCGTGAAGTATTCCGCTTTGCCATATGTGAACATGGGAATACATCTGAAAGTCGATACGCCTACACACTGTTTCTTTGCTAGGTATACTGATAACGGTCAGATCGCTATGCTCGAATGTTCATTTTGACACACGAAAGACACATGAAGCAACGTGTTCCTGGGATGTCATTTTTTTCAGCATGACGCAAGAAGTACTCAACAGAGAATGCCAGCTTTAATTTCGCGAAAACATCAATCGCCCACTGAAGAAACTTCACTGTGATTTCGTGATCCTGGCTTCTCTCATTTTCTCACAAAAGTTTCGAGGTATATCATTACTTAGAGCGAAGGAATTCAACAACGAGGGCAATTCTGACAAGGCAGATTGCAGAATAGCACTGCAAAGCGTAAGTTGCGATGAAGTTCATATTCTCGCAGCGCACATGCAACGCGTAATTGAGAGAGGTACGAAGCGATTTCTATCGTGACGCGGTTATTAGTGCCCGTGAAGTTATAGTGTCCTCACATCCAGTCACAGTGGCACGAGAAAAAGAACGAGCCTTACAGTTTGCTTTTTTTGTCCATGTATGCCCACACAAAAACAGAGTAGGGCACGTCTGCAAAAAAAAAAAAAAAAAAGAAAAAATAATAAATGATTGGAAACTTCAGTTGTCTGAAACAGAGCCATTCTCAATATAAAAGATTTCACTGATGTTTCGCGAACGTGGGATCCCTTAACCTGCAGTGCGCATGTACTCGAGTGACCATGCCTTCAATGGGGAAAGAAGAAAAAATCTTTCGTAACATAGCCCCGCCCTAACAAGGGCGACATGGTAACGAAATGTACGAAACCATTTTTATTTTTCACGATTTCACGAAGTCATATTTGGGGAGCGTTTGTTTTCTCGAAGAGTTCTAGGGTGTTTCCGCGTTGGCCTCTATTAAGATGAAAGCTTTAAGTCTGGAGCAACACAGATTTTTCAATTCGTATGCACAATAAATGTATGCAGTTATTAGGCAATCTCTGAACCGCTATGAATGAAATTGAGCGTGTGAGAGAAAATAAATAATTTTCTTTCGGAGCAGCGCCGTGTTTACTTGAATTACCGAAGATGGTATGTTTTAAGCAAACTAAGAACAAATTTTACGAATCCGTAACTCCGAACCAAAATCACGCATTGCAGTTTTGTGTAATGCATGCTACAGCCTATGCAGCGGTCAACGTCTGATATATCTGTACAGGCTGTGTGAAACTGTTGCAGTGTACGATGGTTTCGCTAAACTATTATACGCATAAGTTAGCCGCACGTATTACAGCAATGAGTACATAATCTTTTTTTTTCATTAGAATGTGTAGCTAGGGGCAGTTTCTAGAATTTTGAAATCACGACATCACTTGTGATTGCGCGGTTACAGAACTGTGTACATCTGCCGTTTCAGATGTAATGAGTCTCAAGTTTATTAACAAATATCGTAAATTAATTTGATGTCCTAATAAAGAACTCTGCCACGATTAGTAGGCACGTTCGACGCTCGCCATTAAATTCAACAAACTTTGTCCAGTCCGGAGAAACGGAGGCCGAGCAAAACGAGTCAACCGTTCCTATTTGAATAGATAGGAGCTCGTGCTGCGAATCGTCCTGTTGGAAGAACATCTAATAAAATTGTGTAGAAACTAGCAATTAACCTACTCAAGCTAAGCGAATACCTCGAATGAATCTACGAACGAACGATCCAATGAACGGGAGAAAGAAAGAACGAATGAACGAACCCTTTTTCTTACCGAGTCTGACCATCGACGATCCGACGACTACCGACCAAGCACAAAAATAGCCAAAAGAGCCAAATAAACATATTCGCTTAAAGAACACCGTCCGCAATTGGAAATCTTCGTCGAAATGAGCCTGTTGCGGCACTTCAATCAAATTGTACAGACCAGTGATAGCGGGCTGTCTGGCAACGGAAAAACCGGTGGTGCTTGCGAGATACCATGCGTGGCAAAAATTAATTTTAGTGGATAAGAATGGTTTCTTGCTAGCCAGCCACCTATCTTCACTGACACGCTCTTGCTCTTACAAATTAATCTATAATTGGCACATTTTTCTTCAAGCTGATTCCCATGCTGCAATTTTCATCCAATGGAAAGTGCCATTTCCATCGCGTTTGGCGGAAATCGCCATTTGACTTTCCGCGAAATGCCTGCGATGTGCGATCACTATCTCGGTCACTATTGATGCATTTGCAGGCGATCCCACCACTAGCAACCAGTTGTAGGAGTTGAGGAGGACTTCGGGATGAGAAACTTGGGAGGTTTATTTACATTATTTACAGTGAGAGTCAATTAACAGTCTTAGAGTCATTACGGGCCGGCAGCAACTCGGACGCTGCGGCCCGTCGCAAGAAGTTCGAGAGAGATGAATCAAGGGATGCTCTAGGAATGCTCTAGGAATGCGTCTTTTAAGCCCTTTTGTGTCTCGAAAACACGTCACGTTCGGCCAATGGGAGAGCCCGCTCAGGTGACGCCATTTTTGGCCAATGGTAGGCGCCCGTGCGATGGAGTCACACCCGGCGAAGAGAGTCGCTGCTCGTGTGTTTGTCCGAGGGCTTTTTTCTCCCTGCGGTCTTGCCTTGCTGACTTGCGATGCGCCGTCTCAATAGATGGATGGGGGCGACGCCGCCAGGTTGTCACGGCGCATTGCAGCCGTCTGGCTTCGGGACCGACTTTACCCGGAACAGTGCCAGGCTCTCGCTTTACTTTCGGGAAGAGCCAAGCAGTGAATAGCTCCACCGGCTGCACACGAAGTAGGGTCCGCCAACTTGTTTGCACGTGTCGTGCCTCAGGAATGTGGCATCCGTGCTTCTTTGCTCCTCAATTAGCTGTGGTGCGATTCGATGTGGTCTGGGGAATTCGAAGTAGGCTCAGGAAACGGCCCCGTATCTAACACTATGCAAACAACGAAAAATAAAGAGGAGGTGAGAGCCATCAAAATTGCGCCGATAGTTATTTCGCCGTTTCTTTGGGTTGTAGTGGTGGCTGTGGAATGGCGTCTGCCGTTTAACAAATCCTCAAGACCGCAACTCGTGTTCAGCGGCCATGAATTACCGCATCGGGTACGTACCATCAGCCCTGACCGGCGAGCGAAAAATAATAATAACGCATACTGAACATTTTATTCTGCAATTTCTATGCGTTTGTTGACGCACCGAGTACAGATTGAAGCGCATTCATATTCAAATTGGATTCTGGTGTTGACAGAGCGCGAGTTTCATTCCATTTCAATTTATTCACGCGTTCTGCCAGTAACCAACCCTACGAGGTGTCGCCCGCGATAGGAAATGGTTTCAGAATGTTGTCGCAATTGATTTTTTTCGCACATGCCACTCGCGATACAAAAACACCGCAGTTGTAGCTTTCTTCGGACATATAAATTATGAATAAGTTGCGCGTGAGAGCGGCGAGGGCGGCGAGAGCGTGATGAGGAAAGCGAAGGAGGAGAGTATGGCGAAAGGATGATGCGGAAAGGGGGGTGGCGCACGAGACGTGCTCCACGGCAGCGACTAGGCATGGCGCGAACGCGTCCTGCGATACCTCATATGGAAACAAAGCGCTGGCGTAGGCTTCGGGCGCACTGCGCATGCGCTATTTCGTCTGCACCGCCATCGCTAGAGGGTGCGCTCCGCGCGAGCCACGCGTTCCGGCGTGCAGGCTATCTGAACAATGAGCGACACAAGCGGTGGAAATTCTTCGTCTGCTGCTGCTATACTGGACGAGCTGCCCGAGCTAGGGAGCCTACATGCAAGCGCCGTTTGCATGTAGGCTCCCTAGCCCGAGCAGAGGCTCAGCGCCGCCGCCGAGAGGACCCTGTCGTTCAGAGTCGAATTCTTTGCCACAGTATGTCGCGAATTCAATGCACCTAAACAGCTGCGCTAAAAATTAGCATTAGTGAATATCGTAATCGCGGGTAAATTTTTTAACGGTGTGACGTAAAAAGAAACAATATCGTCATATAATTTACAAGCGCTAATGCACAAAAGAAATATTCTCAATAGCTTTATATCACTCATCTGACCGAGAGCTTTATTTTTTTTATCCGCGGGGAAACGTACATACTTAGAAAAGTTTGCGCAATACGTGTCTTTATTTCAACTATATTAACCATCATTTTGCGAAATAATTAGACCTCTGCACATGTATTAATATACAATCTGATTATGTAACATTCATGATAATACAACTCAATGCAATGACACGCTTCACTGGAGTTAATTCCTACGAAAATGTGAATAGCTGCAAACGGTCGCCATGTCTTCATTCACTGATTAGGAGTAACGGCTACTGCGTCCTCCAAAATAAACAAAAAAAAACATTAGTTGAATTGCTAAACGCGCGTATTATTTGCTCATATTAACTAGAAATCTGCATGATCATTGCGTATATACATTTATTCGGCGTGTCCCGTAAATATTGGCAACGAAAAACTCATGGCCGGCCGCTCACCAACACTCTCACGAACATTGACATCAGAATTCGCATTACGGTGTGAGCAGCTGCATCAATTTCTTTTGTTTCATTCATAGCATATGAAACTATTCATTTTACCAGCACAAAATAGACGGGACGTAGAGGCGACATACAGACACCACGTCCGTCCCTCCTATTTCTCACTGTCTCCTCTCCGTCCTCTTGGCGCTGGTAAAATGAATTAAGATTGACTCAGTCATTTAGCATGTTTAATTGCGCTACTCACAGTACATGAAATGGCCTTAGGCGATATAGGCGTATTCACCAAGCGATTAAAACAATTGATGTTTTCGTAGCACAGGCGCATGCCCAATTCTGATAGTGAATATATTTCTGAAGGTGGTGGGGTAGCCACAGTTCTTCCTTATCAAACAAAATCCTGCGTGAACTAGGCCCAAAAGCTGCATTCATAAAATAGCTGCTTCCGTCACGTCGTAAAGATTTCCAATATGGCCGTCTTTCCGATGGGGTCGTGTGCATGGCAACCGATTGCAATGTGCTCTACGCACGATGCCTGCACAACTGGAGGTGCAGTGAGAGCCGGCAGTTCTGCGAGAGAATTGTTGTACTTTTGCTGTCGGCTTCTGCGCTGTTCTTATGCTGTCCGTTAGTTTTTGCAGTTCCTCCTATTTAGATGCCCGCCGCGTTGCTCGCTTTCCGATTGTAGCGGCGGTTCCCTTAGTTCAGCATTAATTCCGTGAGGCGGCGCTCGTTGCCTTTTCGACTTCTGGCGGATGTGGGAGCGGCGGCTGAATGCTTCTGCCGGCTAGTTATATGCGCGGGCGTGTGTTAGCGAGCGTTATCGCGGGACTCCGAGACGATGACAGATGCCATGGTAATCTCAGAGGCCGCAGCACGTGATCGAAGTTGCAGGCGTTCGCCATGAGAGGCGCTCGCTACCTTTTCGCGGAGACGAGACAAGGGAGGGCACGGAACAGAGTTTACCGGACAACACGGCAGGCATCTAGTAAAGGAGGCGTTGGTTTTTGTCTTGCGCCGTACTACGCTGTGCGACTGTGAAATGATCACATCACAACAGAACGAGCTTTCTTTATTTGAGGCCTGTCTCGCTAGTACAGAAGAAGAAAAATACTCACCGACGATTACGACACTCCCTAATGCGAAAGTTGAGCGCAGCTCTATGCATATTTTCATTTTTATTTATTTTTCAGATGCTGCCGGCTACCTATCGTAAGCCAAGGCAGAAGTAGGCACATCGATTTTATAAAGAATAAGTCATACATTGCAATGATTCAAGTTGTTTCCTTAAGGGCACAATTTGGCGCTATAAATAGTTGAAATTTCAAATCACGCTTTTGAAAACGCTCGATTCTTCGCTGTCGCTACGACGTGACAATATTTTGGAGAAAACTATCTTACGTCCGTATGACGCAATATTTCTTGTTCCACTCGGGCGATTTACATTATCAACACAAGGTCGCCTATATGTTGTACCAAACGCTGCTTTCCCTGTGCGAGACATTTTGGCTGATCAAATGCTCCACGTTAAGCAATAATCGAACCAATTGAAGGAAACATTGTTGCGTATAAGGCCTACGCAATAAGGAAAAGATTGCCAACCTTTTTAAAGTGTACTTAAGGAGAAAAAGAAACTTTTAGAACGGGCAAATTGGCTAATGCACCGAGCTTACGTTGTGTCGCGTATTTAAACGGACACCTTTTTGAACCCTTTGGAAAAAGCACGTAGCAGCATATCGAAATCCCCGTAGTAAAATACAAATTCTTGCTTTGTTGCAACGTATGTCGAAATTCGGTGAAAGTCGTCATTGCTACATAGTATTCAGGCATTAGAAGCTTGATGTGGGCGAGTTGGTTGAGCATACTTGACGAAAAAAGAGAGCGCTACGAAGACGAGGACGAAAGAACAACATGTACGACAGACAAGGCGCTACTTCCAACTAAATGTTTTTTGAAGAAACAGAACTTTAAATAGATGCAACCAAGGATGGCCCATCGTGACATCGCGACCTCCCTATTTCTTCAGAAAAGCTATCTCCTTTTCGGTAAGCGTCACTGAAGGGCAACTAATGCACGTGCCCTCGGCCTTTGCAATGTAAAAAGCTTCCAATATCTCTCGTTCTAGGAACAACTTCTAGGAACCATTAGGAACAAAATCGAAGATTTTGTTGAAGTTAGGTTCAGTTGTGCAACCGGAGTGAACAGCGGCCAGTTTTTAGAACTCTTAAGCTTTTATCATCATTCCACTGTCGTTAGTTTCAAAAACCAACACTATTTACAACGCAAGGGCATTTGCATTGGATCGTCGCTCGCTCCCATACTTTCAGACATCTTTCTCAGCGCCTTTGACAAGTGTGTAAACAGCATTCTGAATCAGTCATGTGCTCCTTCTATAATGAGGTATGTCGATGACTACCTCGTGGTTGTTAACGACGTTCCAGGGTCTAGGCTAGATGACACTGTAGAATCAATAATTAACACATTTAGAAATGCATCGGAGGCTCTAAACTTCACGTGCGAAAGGCCTTGTAATAACAGCATTCGCTTTCTGGACCTCAATCTCACTCTGATGAACACGCATGTCTGTTTCTAATACCAGCCGAGGTTGAACAAGCAGCTAATCTCATACGACACTGCGCACTCCAAGCTAGTAAAACGAGGAGTTCCAATGACTTGTCTAAAAGAAGCGCTAAACAAATCTTGCAGCCACAAAATAGAAATCAGCTTCAATAACCAAGTTTCAAGGCTACGCCTAGCCGGTTTCCCTTCACTATTGATTCTCTAGCGTTTGCGACAAGCTTCTTCAAAAGATCAAACAGGCAAGAGAGGGCACTAACACAAAAAAGCCATTTGATAGGAAGAGATTACATGTGATTCCTTATTGGCACAGGGTATCCCACAACCTCAAGAAGGTGGCACAAAGGCACAGTATCAATCTTCTGTTTAGTGCACCATGTAAGCTTGCCAAGATATGCCCTATGATGACAAAAGCAAAACCCGAACCACGCTCTAAGAAACATGCAGCGCAGTACACTGCTTGCAAAAGTAATGTCGTATACGAGATACCCCTAAGTTGCCAACAGGTATATATCGGTCAAACCGGACGGTGTTTTAATGAAAGGGCGCGTGAGCACAATTGGGCCGTAAATAACAATGCGGGGGGCCATCTGGCAGAACACTGTAAACGTCACAATTGCCGTCCGTATCTTCGCGACACCAGGTTTCTGGCATGGTCTAGAGATAGACTAGAACGGGAGATATTGGAAGCTTTTTACATTGCAAAGGCCGAGGGCACGTGCATTAGTTGCCCTTCAGTGATGCTTACCGAAAAGGAGATAGCTTTTCTGAAGAGATACGGAGGTCGTGATGTCACGATGGGCCATCCTTGGTTGCATCTATTTAAAGTTCTGTTTCTTCCAAAAACATTTAGTTGGAAGTAGCGCCTTGTCTGTCGTACATGTTGTTCTTTCGTGCTCGTCTTCGTAGCGCTCTCTTTTTTCATCAAGTATTCAGGCATTCCGCGCGAACAACGTGAAGCGGTGTGTTAACGCGACGCTATGAGCTATTCCCGAGACAGCGTCACCAGCAAACGTAGGCTAGCCACCCGCATCTACGCTGCGGTATCCCCGTTGTTATGGCGTCGGGCTGCAGAGCTCGATGTCAGGGGGCTTGAATCCGGCCTCAGTGTCAGTATCTTAAAGGAAAGCTACATGCAAAACGACCGAGAAGTTTGCTTTAGGTGCACGTTAAATAATCCTAAGGGGTCAAAATTGATCCGCAGTCCAGCGCTTCGGCGTGCCTCATAATCGGTTCCCGGTTCTCGCAAGCAGAATCCAAGTCGACGCAAGACGCCATACTATCAACCTGCTTCTATTGTGGTAAGTTCCGATGAGTTGAGTGTGCAAGCAGCCGAGCTTCATTGAGGTGCTCAGTCACTGCAAAACTGGGCTGCAATTTTATTCAGACGGGTAGGCGGTTTCTACTGCCACTTTTCCAGCCGGCATTGTATAGCAAAAAAAAAGTCGCATGCAATTAAAAAAAAGATGCCTTCCGTACTCTCTTCAGCACATGAAAAAAATTCTGTCCATGTCCAGCTTCAATCAATTCTGAAATGGTGTCTACGATATTGTACAATTTGCGTATTAGAAACAGGAATTACTGTCCTGTAGACTGGCTTCTTGATGTTGAGAAGCATATCCTCCCATAGCGATTAATCATAGCGGAATCGCTCTTTTTTTCGCTTCATCTTGGTGCTGCATTTAATCGGAAAACTATTCAAATACAGCCTTCGCAGTTACGTACAGAGTGTGTTCTGGTGCGGAACGTACAACGGATCGTGAGCAAAGGTGTGTAGAGGCCAACTGGAAAATAAGCACAAAAAGAAACAGCATGGAGTGCAGTACAAATGACTAGAAGATTTAAGAGCTATGCGTGCAAAAGTATTAGTAGGAAGTGTATCTAAAGCGAACTATATATATTAGCCTTCGGAACATAACACACATACAAAGCGCGAGTGAAGATAAACTGCGAATTGCTCCAGATAGTGGATCAAAAAAATGCGTGCTTTAAGTGCGTGCGGCCCGAGGCAGCGCAATCAAAGTGAAGCAACTAGACTTCGTGAACGTCGAAGACATCAATTTACTTTTCTTACGGCAAAACCTGGTACACAAGTGTAATTTGTAAAGCTGAGAAGGCACCATATATTAGCAAACATGTCAGAATAACTAAAGAAAAGACGATATGTCGTCTACCAAAAATATCAATACGAATCACCGCCCAAGCACTCCGTACAGATAGTTAACCAGCGAAGCCTAAACGTGCGCTCCCGGTGTTTATCACTCGGCTAATCCCGACGGTTCACTGAACGACGGCTTGGTAGGCTGTCGGATCCTCGGTACGCCGTTGCTGCTTGCGCTCCGTTGCAGGAGCCTGTTCTTGTGCCCGGGCTGCAGCATCGGCACTGCGTAGATGAGCTCGTTCCCGGTTCTGCTCGTGGCATTGCTTATCTAAAGCTGCCTGCTCCTCAGGAGCACGTACGATGCGTGGCCTACTCATTTCGGAGCCGGAGAGAAACCGCTGCGCGCGCGCTCGGCTGCGACTGAGAGCAATGACGTCACTACTGGTGCAGATAATCGCGCTTCTCTCTTTCTCTTTTTTTTTCACGCATGCGCATGGGGTTGCGTCAGAGGAGCTTTCGGCGTGCAGGCGACCGACACGAATCGGCTAGCCATATAGAGCTTTGCTGTAATACCAGACCTTGAGCGAACCCCATGCTGCAGCTAGCCTGCGATCTCCCGCTTTCGTGAGATAGGAATATGAAATGTAACAGGCTGGCACTGCACATGCGCGGAGCATGCGCAGTGCCATTTCATCGTCTGTCCGATTCCTCCGACCGTCCGTTCTGTCGGCCGCCTCTACACCAAAAACTCCGCAGGCGCAACTCTATGCGCCTGCCCGGAAAAAATACAAGAAAAAGAGGCGCTCGTTTAGCCAACACCACCTATATAGCACAAGGCCTCTTTACTGCGATCCATGACGTCACCCTACCTGGCCCGAAATTTCCATTGACAAGGCTGGCGTGTTGAAAGCGGTGACGTCAAAATCATCGTTGCCTACTCGGAAGCATCCCCATCAGATTCTATGGCACTCGGGCCAGGTAGCATGGCATCATAGATCGGAGTGAAAAGGCCTTGTACTGTCTAGGTGGTATTGGATTAGCTGCGCCAGTAGTGAAGTCGTTGCTCTCCGTCGCAGCGGAGCGAGCACACAGTAGTTTGTCTCCGGCCCCGAATTCAATAGGCCACGCATCATACGTACTCCTGAGGAGCCGGCAGCTTTATATCAGCAACGCGGCGAGAAGAACCGGGAACGAGCTCGTCTAGGCCACGCCGACGCTGCAGGCCGGGCACGAGAACGGGTTCGTGCAACCGAGCGCAAGCAGCAACTGCGTACTGAGGATCTGGCAGCATACCAAGCCGTCGTTTAATCAACCTTCGGGATTAACCCAGTGATAAACGTCGGGGCGGCTCTTTTCAGCTTCGCTGGTTAACCGTCTGTACGTAGTGCTTGGGTAGTGATTCTCTATTGTTCTTAGTAATGACCTCTCTAAACTTTACGCCTGCACAAACGTTCATGCTACTAATTTTTCAGAGAACTAAAACTATACGGTAAGACGCCGTACATTTGCGACAAATGGGATAAAACAAGGCATCGAATTACTTGGGCCGCTCACAATGCCTAAATAGAGCTCGACATGAGCCAAACCATAAACAAACACTTTCAGGCTGACTATAACTGCAATGTTTGGCACAATCTTGTTGATTTAGGTCTTTTTTCAACCAGGATACAGCGCTTGTTTTGTGGAACACTGTGGCAACATTACCGCTTTTCACCTGAGCGATGCAGAATCTTACAACTGAGGAGCCACGCCAGGCGGCGATAGCTCATACGACCACCAGTCAAAACCGTTCCTTTTCGTATGCTTTTATATGTATTTCGTATGTTCTGCATTCTGATACGTAATGTAGTAACACGAACGAAGCCTTTAATTATTTAACGTTTAGGCCCGAACTGTCCTCTTCCTTGGTTTTTTGTTTTTGTTTTGTTTGTTTGTTTTTGCCGTCAGTCCCAAATGCGAGCCGCGCTTGTAAATTAAGTTCGTGTCGCGTATTTTGGTTTCATTGCCTAAATACGTTCTCTAATGCGTTGGATCCCTATATTTATCGTCTGTTCAGATAATCACGCTTGAACCTCACGCATTTGCTGAGTCTTTCCGAAGCAGATTTTTTTCATTCGTACTCAACGTGAATGCCAGAAGCAAATCGCTAAGCTAATTACAAGAATCAAGAATAGTGAATAAGTTCGCACACCTTACTAAAGAAATGCGCGTAGTATAGAGTTATAATATATCTTAAGATGGAACGCGCCAATATCGACAAACGCGGTGTACAAAAAATACGTCTAACTTTAACGTAACTACTAATCAAGCTAGCCATCTCTAAGTGACGCCGCGACGGTGACGACCCCTGACGATCCAAGTCCCTGCTTAAAGGTCTGAATTCTCCACTTTCGCTGCATTGTTAACAATGGACAGGTACAGGTGTCTGAACGTCACCTTTATTGAAATAGTTCTTTATTCTTCTTTTGGTGAGTGTAGGTTATTTTCTGACAATGTTGTTTCCTAGCCTGATGATGTTTCGTTAAGCCGGCGACTACATTGTATGGGCGTAATTCTTCCTGCGGGATCCTTGCAACAGCTTTTACAGCAAGGCAAACTTGTCGAACCACTTCCTAGGCGACGGTTCAGTATTTTATCGAAGCGCCGCGATAAGTGTCGGTTGATGCGGAGTGCGCATTCAGCCTCGTAAGCAGACGCAAGTTGCTATGCCCTTTCAGTGCCTCCTACGGCAAAAATATTCATCTCCATCTTCTTTATGCCGTCCTCTTCCAATATCCGAATCGGGGCATGCGGAGCGCGCAAGTACGACAATAACTTCTTTTGTCTATTCGAACGCTCCGCGACTTGAGCGGCGTTGCATTTGCTGCATGTGCTGCAGCCACGTTGCTACCATTGCCTGCAAACCAACAATTTCATTGCGCAGAAGTGAATTCACAAACCTCAGCGGCAACATGGAAGCTCCGAAGCTCATAATGCCACAGCTTAGGTGGCCCAACTTTCCAGTGGCACTCACCTGGCGAGTTCGCTGAGGCGTTGCAAGCTCCTTTGTGAAAGAACATTCCTCCACCTTGAGAGCACATCGCCCTTTGCGCTAAACTGAAAAATAAACAAATTGATCATTAAAGGCATTGTACAATATACAGCACGGATTTGTCACATTAAAAAAAATATGCACTTCCGCTGGAAAGGTGAAGCACCGATTGGGATAGAAAATTAGCAGATAGCTGTACGAAGTAAGGATAGTAGTTTCAGCGGCCGTATAAGCTTGTAAACATTCGCTTAATTAACAATGACAGAATGCGTAACCGCGACTCAACGAGGACGTAAAAAGAAACAGACACACGGAGACAGCGCGGTCTCTGTGTGTCTGCTTCTTTCTAAGTTCTTGTTCAGTCGCGCTTACGCATTCTATCGTGGATTCCAACCAACTAGCCCGTCAACGTGGCACCAGAATGATATCACGTGTGCACAGGCGAACATGAACACACATCGCCCCATGACAGCAGAAACTGTCTGTGAAACGCTGCAGTTAGGAATCGCAGCAGCAGCCGCGAGCCAACTGACCTCCATGCATCTGTCGCTTTAACGCGTACGAAACGTCGAAGGCACAACGCATTCGACGCTACCAGCACTACGTGCCCTCTGCAAACATCGCAGATGGTGGTGGTAGTGGAAAAACTTTATTAATTATTGAGAGGGAAGAGGGGAGTAAGGAAAAGGGTAGGGAAGCAGTTAGGTGGGTCCCTATTCCAGGACACCAGTGGGGATTCTGGCTACTCTCTCCGCCTGGTCCAAGAGGCCCCTTTTGGCCCCCAGCCCCGGCCGGGCGAGGAGGATCTCCCACGGCTCCCTATTGTAGGTAAGCATCTCAGGCGAGTTCGCTTCTCGTTGTCTTTTTGTACATTCCCACATCACATGTGGCAGCGACAGCCACGCACCGCACCATGGACAAGCGCCGGCATGTAGTGTGGGATTCATGTGGTGTGCTCTTCCCAAGTGTGGACAGGACTGTGTCTGTATTCTTCTGTATGCGCGGGCTTCTTGTACCCCAGTTGCCGATGCGGGGAGGGGGGGGGGGGGGGCAAGGCGCTCTCTCGTGCGACGTTGGTGTTCGAGGAGGTCTCGGGCTGTAAGTGGACTATCTTGGAAAGGGCTGTGGTTCCCCCCTCAGTTCGTGAGTTCTCGAGCTAGGGAGTGTGCCCTCTCATTGCCGGGAATGCCCTCGTGTCCTGGACACCATATGATTGCATGTTCTTCTTGGAGTGCGTCGCCTAAGATTCTCAGCGCGATTTGTGGCAATCTGCCTTGCATGTACATTCTGCATGCTGCTTGAGAGTCGGAAATAACCACTGCCGAGTGCCCGGCGCTGTCACTGTGTTTGATTGCCATCGCGATTGCTTAAGCTTCAGCAGTGGCTGTGCATGTTGTATTTATTGAGGCCGCTATTTCGTTTCTTTTCCGCTGCGTGTTGCGAACTGCTACTATGACGTGTCCTTTAGCAGTCCGAGCGGCGTCCGTGTATTGCACTTCTTGATTATTCCCAAAGCTTTTGTTAAGTTGCTTGGCACGGGCTTGTCTTCGGCCTTTGCGGTATTCGGGCTTCATGTTCATTGGTATCGGTGGGGCTTTATTTGCTTCCTGATGTGGCCTGGTATCTGGTGGATTTGGTCACAGCAATACTGCGGTTTCACCGAATATCTTAGTCCAGTCAGTAGTTGTTGTCCGGCTTGTGTGAGACACAGGCGCTCTGCCTGATTTATCAAAACCGCTGCCTTGAGCTCTTCAAAGGTGTTGTAAACTCCTGTGTCGTGTAGTCTTTCATTTGCGGTGTTCACCGGTAATCCTAGCGCCACCTTGTACGCGTACCGTATGATCTGGTCCACCATCTTGATTTCTGTGCGATTTAAGTTTTGATAGGGTAGAGCATATGTTACCCGGCTGATGACAAAAGCTTGAACGAGTCGTCCCGTTTCGCTTTCGTATAGGCCTCTCCCTTTCTTTGTGATTCTTCCTATTAGTCTTGCTATTTGCTTCGTTGTCGCTTTAAGGCCGCGATAGTGTGATCCGCTCGCCTGTTGCTTTGGATCCAGAGGCCCAAGACACGAACCTTGGTCTTTTCTGGAAGCATTCGGTTCTCTAGTTGGAGGTGTAGGTTTGGCCTGTTACGGTAGTTTCGTCCATGGACTCTGATCCATTCGGACTTTTCTGGTGCACAGGAAAAGCCGTGTGCTGGCACGAAATGTTGGACGGTGTTGATGGCTTCTTGTAGGCTGCTTTTTTTGCGGCCTAACGATCCTTTGTGCATCCATAAGGTTATATCATTCGCATAGAGCACGAATTTGAGATCTTGGATTTGATGCAACCTTCTTGCCAAATTGTTCATGCCAATGTTAAACAATAATGGCGAGAGTATAGCCCCCTGTGTACTTCCTTTGTTGGGGAGATTGAGCTTGGGTGATCGCATATCTTCTAAACCTATCGTGGCAGTCCTACCAGTTAAGAAGGATTTGACGTAGTCAAAAATTCTTTTTCCGCATCCCATTTCTTCTAGTTTCTCCATGATGAGCCTATGGGACATAGTGTCGAATGCGCTCTTTAGGTCCAACGCCACCACTATGTTTTCTTCACCAGTCGCCACATTGTTTAGTACTTCGTCTCTCAGCCTAAAAAAAAAATCCTGTAATGAAAGATGTTTGCGGAAACCGTACATGTACCCCGGTAGGAGGTTGTGACTTTAGATATAATCGGTTAACCTGGTGAGTATCACGTTTTCAAACAGCTTCCCGAGACATGACGTGAGATTGGTCTGAAGTTCTGAATAGTTTTCTGTTTTCGCGGTTTAGGGATTAGGACTATGGCGGCTTCCTTCCACTGCTGTGGAATGGTACCAGTTTCCCATATGCCCTTGTGGAACTAGTCGACTATTTATTTATTTATTCAGTACGCACAGGCGCAAGAAGGCATTACAGGGGGGGGGGGGGGGGAGGTTTTACAGAACAGTTATAAACTTTCACAAACGATTTTTTTTTTACCCGACGTGAGAAAAAACAACAACAAAAGTTCAACAGAACTTACAGAATTTCCGAAACACGGTAAGTTATACATGGGCAATTCAATCTAAAGGTTAAAGAAATGGGCTAGCTGAGTCACTTCAACAGGGCAAAAAATACATCATTTGACACGACGTTGACGACACTGGCAGGTAACCTAGTCCATTCTTGTATAGTTCTTGGAAAAAATGTTTTCTTATACAGTTCTGTCTTGCATGGAACTTCTCGTACCTTTAGCGCATGATCCACGCGTTGTGATCGGTAATGAGGGGGCATTATATATTTGTCCCTTTCTATACCAATTGTACCGTAGAATATGGAGTGGAAAAGCTTCATTCGCAACCCTCTACGTCGTACCTCCAAGGTATCCCAATTAAACTCTTCCTTAACACTCGTAACGCTGAAATTAACTTTATATCGACCTGACACGTACCGCACACCTGGATTCTGTACCCTCTCAAGTTTATTAATGTCACGTGCCGTCGGAGGGTCCCACACTACACAGGCGTACTCAAGGACGGACCTTACGTACGTCTTGTATAGCAGCTCTCGTGTAGACGTGCTGAATGCCCTGGAGTTCCTACGAAGAAAACCTAACATTTTCCCTGCCTTAGCGGTTACATAGTTAACCTGTTTCTGCCATGATAATTCTGGGGTGTACCAAACACCTAGGTATTTAAACTGTGTTACTTTAGCTATTAACTTGTTATTCAAGGTGTAAGAGAAATTTATAAAGTTCTTCTTTCGAGTGAATGTCATGTTGACTGTTTTGGTTAGGTTTATCTGCATGCGCCACTTAGTGCACCATTCGCTAATTATATTGAGGTCTTCCTGAATCAGACTGGCATCATCCATGTTGTTAGTCACCCTATATAACGAGCAGTCATCAGCAAACAGCCTTAGCTGCGATGTAAGACCTTCGCCAATATCATTGACATACAATAAAAGAAGTAAAGGCCCCAGGACGGAGCCCTGGGGTACACCGGATGTAACTGCTTGCGGGCGCGACTGCACCCCGTTTACAACCACGACCTGCCGGCGCTGGGTAAGATATTCTTTAACCCATGCGACAACCTGCGGGTCAATTTTATATTTATGCATTTTTTCTATGAGCAATGAATGGGGTACCGTGTCGAAAGCCTTTCTGAAATCGAGGAAGATACAGTCAACTGAAAGTCGTTTATCCAAAGCAGAAGCAATATCATTTGTGAATTCTAACAACTGTGTAATACAAGAAAACCCCTTACGAAATCCGTGTTAGGAGGACGTAATCACAGAATTAGTATTGAAATGAGCTACAATGCTCGTGAATAGAATATGCTCTAGTATTTTACATGCGATGGATGTCAATGATATTGGACGATAGTTTGAAACGTCGCTTCTAGGGCCAGACTTATGAACAGGGACCACAATACCTGTTTTCCAGTCATCAGGCAGGGAGGCTTCGAGCAGCGACTTGTCAAAAATTCATTTCAAGTACTTAGAAAGCGGTTCAGAGCATGACTTGAACAGGAAGTTTGGTAACTCATCAGCACCACAGGCTTTAGAAGTGTCGAGCCCTCGAAGCAACGATTCGATGCCATGCATATTGATTACAACATCATTCATGTCACTTGTTTCAGGCAGCGTTAGCTCGTCCGCAGAAGGCATTGTTGCAGGAGTGAAAACGGAACAGAAGTAGGCGTTGAAGCATTCTGCTTTGTCAGTGTCGTCATGTACTGTGACATCACCGGACACGAGAGGGGGAATATTTACTACATCCTTTCCGTTCTTTTTCACGTGTCTCCAAAATTCTTTTGGTTTATCTTTTAATCGTGATTGAATAGTTTTTGAATAACTGTCTTTAGCAGTGCGTGTTGCTTCTTTAACCTCTCGAGTTATTTCTTTCAGTTTTCCGCTGTTTCTCTTGATAGTGTTCTGCAAAAGGCGCGATAAATTCTCTGCCTTTTTTGCGCGAGTTGGCGCAACCTTTTCGTAAACCAAGGTTTGTTTATGCTTCTTCGCGTCGTCAGTACCCAAGATGGGACAAACCGCTCACGTAGTTCCAGTATCTTTTGCTTCAATAACCGCCACAACTGTTCCACATTTCTATAGTCGGCTTCTGGTTCAAACACAATAAAATAGGCGTCCAACGCTTGATTAATGCAATCTAGATCTGCTTTTTTATAATTGTACACTCTTCTGTTAACATGGGTTGTGGTTTTAACATAGGCTAGTGACATCGTCGACACGACAGCCTGGTGGTCACTTATACCAGGAATCACGAGCGTTGAATCCACAAGATCAGGTCGATTTGTAAGCAGCAAGTCCAGAATATTGTTTCCCCGCGTTGGCGAGAGGACCAGATGGTGCAGTGCATACATATTCACCATATCCATCATTTCCTTGCAGTAGCTGTGATACTATTCGATGTATCCCATTTAATATCCGGTAAATTGAAGTCGCCCCCAATTACCATGGTATCCGTATGCACTGCATCAATTATGCCTTGAAAACACGTGAGAACGTCTGGTGATACATTTGGAGGACGATAAAAGCTGCATACTGTAATGATCATACGATTCGGAAGTTCGAGTTTGCACAATATGGCTTCACATATGCCAACATCCACTTGAATCTGAGAAGACCTTATGCTGTTATCTATTAGTATAAATACACCTCCTCCATGACAATTTCTGTCTTTTCTGTAGCAGGTGTATCCTGTTGGAAATACCTCCTGATCACTAATGTTTGGTTCTAACCAGGATTCTGTGCCAAGAATGACTGAAGGCTTTACTGCGTCTATGAGTGCACACAATTCATCTTTTTTTATTTTTTATACTCCTACAATTGAGTAAAAGAAAAGTAAGGTTAATAGCGCTAGACTGGCATCGTCACTTCTGTTAGGTTACCTGCATTGTTACATCATCGCAAACAAACTTCTGCCCGTTCAAAAGTAGGTAATCATACCTAAGGGTAGCCTTATCGCCGTCCCGTTTATGTACCTTTGCAAAGTCCCATAAAATCTTTCTTTTCTTTCGCATTGCTTCCGGAAAGTCTTCAGAAATAGCTATTGCAGTACCCTTTAACTTTTTTGCGTTACTTAGCACGCGCTGTTTTTCTTTAAAAGAGGCAAATTTCGCAATAATAGGTCTACTCTTCCCAGCGTGAAAGCGTCCTAACCGGTGAGCCCTTTCTATTTCAACAGTGGAAATTCCCAACTTCGAAGAACATATATCCAAGACCTGTCTCTCTCAGAGTCGACATTTGTCTCATTAGCCTGCTGGTCGGGTATGCCATGAAAAATTAGATTGCCCCTTCTACTACGGTTCTCAAGATCGTCAACCTTTGACGTTAAAGACCTCAAAGCTCGACCCTGAGTCTCGTATTGTTGGACGCACTCCGTCACGGACGATTTTATTTCATCAACTTTGGTTAACATTGCTTCAAGAGATTTGATACGACCACCTAGTTCGTTTATAGCGAGCCGGTTTGCAGCCTGTACAGATTCAATACTGTTTAATTTCTCCTTAATCCAATTCTGGCCTGCCAAGAGCTGCTGCAAAGTCCCCTCTGTTGAAGGTCCAGGATTCGGTTCAATGTCGCCACATAATATTAAAAGCAGCAAATAAAACGAGAAGCGGCGAAACAGGCGAAACTGTTTCCTTGAACGGTGTTGCGTACATGAGTGCGACAGAACACATTGAAAGAATTTCTGGGGTGAAACCGGCAAGATAAACAACGGAAAAAAATAAGAGGATTCCGTATTACCAACCTGCAGAAGCAGTAGAAACATCGTGAAGTGCACTGTTGCCGCAATGCCGGTTCACGCCCCGTCGGTGCACTGAAGAGAGCTGCTTTATGAAGCAGACTGATACCGTCCAGCCGGTAATCACTCAATTGGTTGTTGGCGAGAATCGCACATGCGCCGAAATCCGGATCGTCAGCCGATGTCATCCCGCTGTCGTCATCAAGTGCCATGTCGGATTCAAGGGTTGTCGGCGCTCGTAGTTCTTGCGAAATGGCTCCCTCCAACGTTAGAAGAAACGCCGGTGTTTTCCTGGCACATTGCCGCTTAGAAGCGCCAGCGACCTGCAGAAGCAGTAGAAACATCGTGAAGTGCACTGTTACCGCCATGCCGGTTGCGCAGGTTGCGGAGCATTGCGTTGGTGATGCCGTCCCCTCCGGGTGCTGTGTTCCGTCTGATGTCCTGTGCCGCTGAATACAGTTCCGCAACCGTAACGGGCTCATCTGGAGGTTTGTTTCTCGGCCCTTTGTAGCTGAGAGATTCGACACTATCGCCCCCTGTTTTAGTGTACTTGTCCCTGAGCGCTTGGATCAGTTTATCGGTGTCACCTTTGTATTCACCTATTAGGGTGCGTATCATTCTCGCTGTTGCCGTCTTTGTAGAGTCCAGGTCTATCACACTACGTAAGGTAGCCCTTGTCTTAGCGGTGGATAACGTCCCTCTCAGTGAATCGCAATATTGGAGCCAATTTTCCACTTGCTGCTCTCTGGCATACTCATTTGCTTGTTCTGTTAGCGTTGCTATTCTTGCCCTAAGTTTTCTGTTCAGTCTTTGAGTTTTCCAGCACTTGGTTAAGCTGCGCCGCCCTTCTCAAAGGTGGAGCAGGTGTGGGTCGACTGCAGGTGTTTTCGCGTTAATGGATATGTTTCGTGTTCTGGCTTCGTGCGGGACTTTGAGTTCATTTGCCCAATCCTCAGCTGTGCTAGGGGGTGTTGTGGACATTGAATATTTCCTGTACGCCGTCCAGTTTGTGATTCTGGCCTGCTTTGGTGGAAGTTTGAGCCGGGGTGTGGTCATTGAATAGCTAATAACATAGTGGTCACTTCCCAGATTTTCGTCTAAAATTTCTCCATTGCTCATCCGCTATGTTTAGCGTGAAGGTTAGGTCGGGGTAGATGTCCCCGCACACGCTATTTCCTAATCTAGTGGGTGTTAGTGGGAGAGTTCCTAGTTCTAGATCATATTTGTCTGTAATTTCTACCAGGCTTCTGCTTTTGGTGGTGTCTCGTCGGTATCCCCAATTGGTGTAGGGAGCGTTGAAGTCGCCTGGGAGTACAAATTTGTCTTTTCCTCCCAGGTGGCCTCATGCGTATTCAATAATTGCCGCAAAGTCCGGTCGACGTTCCCTGGGAGGGCTGATTACGTCGCAAATAAAGGTATTTGCTCTCCCTTTCTTCGATGTGTGTATTTCAATGATTTGGTGCTCGGTTGTGCATTGAGCGACATAGTGTGAGCTCACCGCCATTCCTTTATGCACAAATGTAGCAACCCGCGGGTACTGCTGATTTGTAACTGTGTAGTAATCCCTTAGCTTGACTGTACCCTTTCCTACTTCTTGGAGGCATATAATATCAGTTTTGCTGATGGCCGAATCGATGTAAGTCTGTAGTGCTGCTGCTCTTCTTTGGAAAGAGCGGCGGTTCGAGTGCCATATCTCAGCGGTGTTTACGGTTCTGGGCGTTTTATTGGCCATTGTTGATGACGCTTTAGACGTCTGTCGAGTCCGAGATTATGCCATTCTTGACTTTTCTAGCCGACGGTGCGCTGGGGTTGCAATTCGCTCTTTTACGCAGTGGTCGTTGTCGTGCTAGCGTTTCTTTTACGTATCCTTTAAGTCCCTGTAAATCAGCGTATAGTGGTTCTTGGAAGTTTTGGATGCTTTGAATCTGTTGCACTAAGAGTTGTGGCGTTTTGTCCGTAGTGGGGGTCGCTTTCGTGTGTTCTTGCTGCACCGCATGCGTGGGTTTTGCTTGTTCCGCCTTAGCTGTAAGTTGGCTTTTAGCTGTGGCGATCTCCAGCCCAAGTTCTTCTAAACTTCGCTTGAGTTGCTTATTTTCTAATACAATTTTGGGGTATTCTGGGCTCGGTGTTATGGGAGCCGTGGTACGAACCATCCCCGCCCAGCTCACCTTGTTGTCGGTGGGTTCCTTCTTCCTATTGGAGTGGGAGATCTTTGCCTGGACCCTGTAAGAATGGGCTGGCGGTTGGAAGTGGGGTGGGCTGAAGAGTCAGAGTCCTTATGTCGCCTTCGTCGCGCTCTTGATCGGGATCGCTGTCGTCGTGGCGACACCGCTTGCAGGTCTTCTTGTCGCTTTAATGGTGGCCATCCATCGTCGTGCGTTTCATCCGTGTCGTACCACCGTGGCCTTGGTACAGACTCCTTCATGGAGTTTTGAGTAGTCTGGAGGAAGACTTCATATGCGTTTTGTTGTTCTGCCGTGGCTGTTTGTACCGTTTCTTGCAGTCCTTCGAACCGGCAAGATGCTCCTCTCCACAAGTGGAGCAGATGGGTTTACATTCGTGCTCTGGCTCTGGCTCCTTAGTGCCACATTTGCTGCATACTGAGGTATGGGGTTGAGGGCACACGTCCGTCCAGTGGCCTGTTTGTATGCACGAATTGCAGAATTGTACGGTGTTCTTGAATGGGTAACAGGGCATTTCTCCTCCCATGTAGTAGACAAAGCGTTGTATCATGGGGCCATAGAAAGTAATGACCGCTGTCTTTGTTTCCCCAAGCATGCACGCTCGTAGTATCTCCGCTCCTTGCGTTCTGATGCGCAGGTTGGCTTGGAGTGTTTCCGGACTCGTGTGCGGTGCCAATCCGCGCAATACACTTTTCTTTGTGTCTTCTCCGGCCGTCACGTAAGCGTTTACTGCGTGTTATTTGCCGTTGATAACGAGCGCCGTTATCTTCCTGACTATATCTGCTACCTCTCGTTTGGGGGTAGATATGATAAAGATGTTTGATCCTGGCTTTAGTCGTAAAAGGAAGTGTTCCCCTCTCACCTTCCGTTGCGTGACCACGATGACCGCTTCGGAAATCTGCGGAGCCGTCAATCTTTAATTGGTAGCCCTTGATGTGGTCGGACTATTATATCGAGGTCTTCCTTAGCCACGAGTCAACAGACTCGTGGCTTTTTCTTCATCGGCGGTTTCTTGGCTGGTCCGAGGTGCTGGCTCGATGAGTCGTAGGCACCTCCTGCTCCCATGGTTTTTTCTTATGTTTTTTTCGATAGAGCTCGCATGGGGTGACATCAAAGGTTTCGTGGCAAGACGTGGAGCTGCTGGCGTGGAAGGGGATGCAGCAAGTGAGTGCTGATAAGTGGAATAAGTACGTACAACACATAATGGACGGAGAATACTTGATGAACAAAGTGGTTCGTATCATTGATGGCGTCAGCCCCGGAGAGGACAGAACGAGTAGTGAAGGCACAATCTCTGCTGATGAAGACGACTTCAGGTGCGAGCCCCTGTGATGGCCTTCATAAAGACAGCCTGTGCATTCTATGTGCATCCGGTGCATTTTACGCGTCTTCTTTAAGTATACATAACAACAAAACTATACCTGTCAGGTAAAGCGTTCCGTTCTGAAAGCTTTTGCATTAGGTTAAACAGCTGCTGATCTCTTTTTTTGTTGTTGTTGTCGTAGCTTAGTAGCTTTCAAACAAACTTTCTTGTTAACTCAACCAGGGGTGATGACAGGAGGTTCTAGGAACACGACTGTAGGCGTCAACCCACCTTGTGAGCTTCGTCAAACCTTTACGTGAAAATTGGTTACGATCAGGAACGTCATGTGAAGTAGCAAAAATGCCTTGAATCGGCATTCGTACTTTTCAGCGTAGTTTTCTTATTTGATATATTTTGAGTTGACTATTTCTGTGCAGATAGAATTAATGTTTATAACCGTGTTGGATCTGGAGGACAATCCCCTCGCTGTCCACCAGTTATTGGATCTTGCCGTTGAGCGCGGGAGATGGCCGACGTTGGGGAGGATTTTGAGATGAAAAGGGGAGGTTTATTTAGATTATTTACAGTAAAACATAAAGCCATTAACAGTCATAAAGCCATTGATGGCCGGCAGCAAATCGGACGCTCCGGCCCATTGCAAAAAGCGCGAAAGAGATGAATGAAGGAATGCTTCTCTCGGCTCCCTGTCTCTCGCTTTTAACCCCTTCGGTGCCTCCGGCTCACGTCAGTTTTGGCCAATCGTCGAGCCCGCTCAGGTGTCGTCATTTTCCTCCAATGGTAGGCGCCCGCGCGAGTGCAGTCACATTCGGCGGATGGGGGGTTGGTCCGAAGCTCTTCAGCCCTGACTCGCCAGGCTATTACTGTCAAAATGAGTCCTGATTTTTCCCCCCAATTTTGATAAAGCAGTTCCAACCACCTTTCTAAACTGCTTTCCGTATCTGCTGGAATGCCGACAAGGCCAGAGTGATATTGTTGTTCCAAATGAAACGGGAGAAATTTAAACAGTTAAGGAAAACAACCGAACATAACTTAAGCCGCCTAACTTCACGAGCAGCCTATTCCTACCCTATCGCAGTGGCGTACTTCTCGCACGTACGGGTGCCACTGAACAGTCTGGTCCACTCCACAGGTATGTAATCCCAATTGCGCTAGCCTTGTGGTCCCTATTCAAAACGTGTATTTGCGTCGTAAGCAAACGTTTCATAACGCTTACTCACGTTTCTTCCTCTAGTCCATACAGGACACAAACCTTAAACGACCAACTAAATTTGCGTAACCTACGCACTCCACAGAAACCTTTAAAAAAATTGCCTCTTCTAGTAACTCATTTCACGCACGCTTAGTAGGGAAGTCAGAACGCGGTCGTCCTCAACACATGAGCGAGCCAGTCAAACATTCTGCTTCCTTCCGTGCGCACAGGACACGCGCTGATGGAACTAAGAACACTGCTCATTGCAAGCTATGTACTTACTGAAAACCTACGCGCTTAACCTTAGAAATTTCGAAAACACTTCTAGAAGTAAAGAAGGTTAACTAATGCACACACACGTAACCATAGGCCTCTCATCGATCACCTTGACGCTTCAGGTTACTCACACAAAAAAAAAGCTAATTTAGCATCAACAGCTCACGAAATTAAAGGTTTATATAAAATGCATCTTTAAAATCTCGGACCTTCTCAAACGAAAACATACACAAAGCTTACGTATTACGTATACCTTACGTATTAAAAGAAACTTTCGTATTGAATGGCGATAATTTTCATATGCTCAAAAATAAAACCAAACAGGTTTCACTTCTAGGGAAGCTCTCTTGGTCTCCCGTTCCAAACGTTTTACGATGGACTCATACTTTTGAGCCGTACTCGAGGTGGGCGCGGTTCGGTAGCTATTGAGGCTACCCAGGAACAACAAAAGGACCGACACAGTATCAGCTCCTACAAGACGTTACAGACTCCTGCCAATTCGCGTCCTGGCGTCAGGCTTTCATCATGAACCCACCCGACTGACCGTGTCGCGACTCCCTAGCACCTCGTCTCGTCTTGCTACCTTGAGCTCCTTTGAACTACATGCTGCACTCCGAAAAGAACGACGAAACGACGAGGAATATAACTGCCCCATGCCCTTTGTCCGCGTCCGCGCAGAACATGCTTCTCGGTCTCTTTTTGACCGGTGGCTCGAACATGCTTGATGCGCACACGTCGTCATCGACGACCTCACCTTTCTTCGCGTCGTACCTTTTTGCGTCTATCGCCGTCTGTGGCTGCGCTACATTATTCACCGCATTCCGATCTTTAACGCGCTTCTTTCTACGGCGCTTTTTCCTCGCTTTTTCATGTCGTCTTCTCGCGCCTCCAGCTGGCCGGTACACATATCGTCGGCCCGGATCGCTCTCCAACCCGCATAGTCTGAGTGATTTTCCTTTATATCAACTCTCTCTTTGCCTCGACTGGCGCACAGCTCCACCGACTCTTGAAAAATGCAGCAGACTTTACTCGAGCGATGCAGCAAGCACTCCTGCGATCTGCCCTCTACTGCACTGCCCAGCTCACGCTGTGCACAACTAGTCGGTCTCGATCGCTGTCTCACGCGCACAGTCCGAATGATTCCTAACTAAATCATCCTTCTCTCGGCTATCTAGACTGGCGGTCAGCTGCACCAATCCCTGAACCCTGCAGTTGTCTTCCCTTGAGCTATGCAGCTCTCAATCCTGCGTACTGCCCTCAATTGCATCGTCCAGCTGGCACTTCCCTTCGGCACGCAGATATGACTTGACATGGGTGCTCGCGTCTGTGGGGTCAGCAGTACTCTGTATTTCGTTAACGACCTTGTTTACATGCGACGCACACGTGTGCTGACTGTGACAATTCATTCACAGCTGGCCTAGCTGTCTCTACGGTGCTCTGTTGACACAGCACCTCGTCGCTCTCGCTACGGCCTTTAACGGCCCCTGTTGCCACTAAGGCATTGTTAGCAGCTAGCCCTTTCCGTTCATATATGAATGTGCTGCTAATCTCACAGGCAGTATTTCTTTCGTAGGCTTTTGGCAAAAATCCGCTAGGTACTTCCTCACTTTTTTGCTCTTTACTACCTACAGAATTTTCAGACCGCCGTTGTCTTTGTTGTCTTTGTGCCTTTAGCTGCCGAAAATATTGTATCTGTTTTTCCATGCTGCCTTCTCTTTCTCGTACTTTTTCTCATGCTCACGTTCTTGACGCTCACGCTCCCGTGTTTCTTGTATCACCTCCCAAGCAATCTTAATGCTTTCATAATTATTGCCACTATCTTGGATTGCCTTTATGATAGCTGGCTTTTTCATCTGTTCGTCCGCCTCAACTCCCAACTCTTCGCAAAACAACAAGTCTGACTTCGTAAACCTTCTAAGATCCATGGCAGCTGCCACGACTGGTGGTTAGAACCGTTTTCCTTAAATAATTTGTGCAAACACACAAAATGCAACAAATTCCCGATTCCTAGAACTATCAAAATAAACACGCAACAGTTGAAGTCTGGCGAATCAAAAGAAAAAAAACCACGCGCTCACTGACGGATGCAGCACCCTGCCATCTGGTTCATTGGTCTACTGTTCCCGGTTCCTCAGGACTCCCTGGGTAGAAGGCTCGTTCTTCTTTGCTGTTACCAGTTACCAGTTCGTCAGGACTACTTTGGAGGAAGGCTCTTTCTTCTTCACGGTTCCGGGATACTCAGGACTCTCTGGGTCGAAGGCTCTTTCTTCTTCGCTGTTCCCAGTTCCTCAGGATTTCTTCAGACGAAGGTACATCCCAATCGTTGCCACCAGTTGTTGGATCTGGGGGGACAATCCCCCCGCTGTCCAACCGTTATTGGATGTTTCCGTTGAGTGCGGGAGTTGTCCGACGTTGAGGAGGATTTTGAGATCAAAGCTGCAGGTTTATTTACATTATTTACAGTAAAAACATAGTCATTAACAGTCATAAAGTCATTGATGGCCGGCAGCAAATCGGACGCTGCGGCCCATTGCAAAAAGCCCGAAAGAGATGAATGAAGGAATGATTCTCTCGGCACCCTGTCTCTCGCTTTTAGCCCCTTCGGTGTCTCGGGGTCACGTCACTATTGGCCAATCGTCGATCCCGCTCAGGTGTCGTGATTTTCCTCCAATGGTAGGCGCCCGTGCGAGTGCCGTCACATTCGGCGGATGGGGGGTTGCTCCGAGGGCTCCACCGTAGAAAGGGTGACTTGCCTTGCCACCGGCGTTGTCACGTGGCTTACAAGCGCCGTTACAATCGGCGGATGGGGGGCGAGGTTCCGAGGGCTTCACGGTGACTTACAGCCGTCGTTCCCTCCGGGTTTGCAAGCGCTCAGTGGAGGAGGGGGGGGGGGGGGTAGGACGTGCCATTCTCGAGCAACCTTTCAGAGCCGCAAAACAACTTTGGTCGGGACCCAGTTATGTGGAATTGTGCCAGGCTGCCACTGCACTTTCGGGAAGAGTCAAACAGTGGGACAACAGCTCCACGTGCTGCACCCGAGGAGGGTGTGGGTCGCCCACGTGTCTGAACGTGCTGCGCCTCGGGAACGTGGTAGATTCGCTTCTGCGCGCCTTAATTAGGTGTGACGGCGATTCGATGCGGTCTGGTGAACTCGAAGGATGCCAGGAAAAGGTCCCGTATCTAACAACAAACGAAAGAACTGCAAATGCTTTATTACTAATCTGCGATGACCGAAGTTGACGGCTCTCAACAGCTTTTTGTGCAATAAGCAGGCCATCCTACATAATATACATAATACATATACATAATACAGACAATTTTCTCAAAAGAGCCTGTGTATTTTATACGTATCTTTCTCTGGTGCCCAAATGAATACCTGTCCTGTCACGCGTTCTACATCTCTGCATATGTTAGAGAAACGTCATATTTTCCTTTGTCTCTTTTATTTTGCACTTTGGCATGGTGATAGTTGCTGAAGAAACCTGCTTGTGCAAGAGGCATCCTGAAAACATGGGGCTGTCGGTTTCATAGCGGCTTTGTGATGCTGCTGTAATGACGTAGCGGTGGCGTCATGTTACTCGTATCAAAACTGCGACTGATAATTATCCGTGATACTGGCTTGGATAAACGTCCCCATGGATATGTGTTCGTCTGAGCAGTCGAATGCCACAAAATACGTTTTGGGACAATTTCAGTGAAGTATGAGTAGCAGCCATTTGTAACCTTGCTCCTCCCGTAAAAGCCCGTGTATTGATGGCAGACGGGAATTCGGAAACGTTTACAACTTCACAGTAACCCAAATCATTATGACATGTAAAAGAAACTCGGCTTAATGTTACAGTCGTCTTAGCGGGATCTTGCACAATGATTTTTTTCGAAAATAGATTGAGAGCTACAAGGCATTCATGAGAAAGTTGGCTTTGCCGCATAGCGTATTCTGCTGATGGACCACGCCACGAAGAAATCCCAACTGTGGGCAATATGCCGTTTCTCTCTAAGACGACATAGCACTCATAAAAACACAATTAATATTACAAAAAAGGGCTACCTCTAGATATTTGGTCGGCTTCCGTGAGGAGCAATCGCAGGTTACGGACAGCCTGTAAGCACGCTACAGGACGCGAACGAACAAAAGTAGTGCTCAAACAGTGCAGTGGGGTCTATTTGCCGTTAGGTAGCGACAAAATATTAACATAAAGAAAGGAAAACTTTTGAGCTCGACCGACCCGGATTGGAAGCAGCACCCACTGAGACTCCCCCGATCTTAAGGTAAGGGCGTTCAACCGTTTAGGCCACGGCTGAAAGCCACCGCGCCCTAACACAACGCGGAGGAGTTCGCCTTCCTGACGGTTGAAATGCTGCCAGCTTTCGCAGTGTGCAACGCACTTGTGAGATAGACTATAGAAAAGTAGCCTTCTCTTTTTGTCACGTCATTTGCGTGATGTACGTACAAGCGCGAATTAGTGCTAGAGACTGGCGTAAAACACTTTTGTTTTAATAGAATTGCAATAGCGCAAGGTTTTGTGGAGAGGCCCTGCTAGGGAGCGGAGGCTTCTTCTTTTTTTTTTTTTTTTTGGGGGGGGGGGGGTGCGTACGGCTGGCCTACGCGTTGACCGTCATCGGATAGACCATTGCCGGCCGCGGCCTGTGCGGTGGCTCCGCCTGCTGAATCTGGACCGTGGGCCGTAGCTTAGGGACCCCCTGCTCTAGAGAAAACTGCTCTGACAAAATGGCCTATAGCGCGTGTTCGGAATTATTGATATTATCAGTGCATATTCTTTTTGTACAAGAAATATCACCACGTTTTCGGCTACCTCAATACCAAGAGAGTTCAACGCTGTACGGACCCCATAGCCTGAATTGCAACACCATATTGTGGGCAACTGAGGCTACTACGTTTCTTTCTATGCGACACAGTCCTTTGGTATCCCATCTCTTTTTCTCTTTAAACATATTTTTTTCGCGCTAAAGATATATCGCAACAAAATGTACGTAATATCAAACTATATTCTTTAATTGAACTACGTTTCCACTTCCTGTTGGCACTTGCGCGAGATTTGTGGTAATATAAATAACTTTGACGAAGATAGGTCCTCCTATCGAAACGTTGGCCAGCTTGTCTGAGGCACTTCATCCCTGTTTACAAACTTTATACCACAGTGTGCTATAAAGGCAGGCTACTCGCACAGTTTCAAACGGTGGAAGACAAGCAAAAATCACGCAGTTGTCGGTATACTGGCGAATGTACACCGAACGTACACCGAATGTTTAATGTTTTAATAATCGTTTTAATTTTACCTTCACATGACGATTTCTAACCGACTTCACTTTCAGATATATTGAATTGAGGTTCTATGGACCTAAGAAAACTTCAGAAAGCATAACTCTTTATGCTAAATATGTATTTGCGTTTTTCGGAACCAGTTCCGTGAGCAACATTTAAGGAAAGACCTGTGAACGTAGATCAAGTTTCAAATATATACTTACCGAGTTCGTACTTAAGTTTTTTACGGAGTCGCTTACATCGCGGTCTTCCAGTTTCCACGGGTAGAATAATCTGAATTGAATTTCACGAAGCTAGAAGGCAAGAGGATTTGCCACTGTTCAGCACTTCACGAGACGCCATGACAGTAAAAGGGAAAGTTGAAATTTTAGCGAAGCGCTTTATGCGCTGAAAGGTTCAATTTCCTGTGTCATAATGTCAAAAACGAATTTCCTCATAATTAAGGGAAGTAGTGCGGGTCACGGGACAAGAGATCCGTAGTAATTTCGAAAACAGCTTTCACAGCAAGCTGAAGGACAAACAAAGATAACCGATACCCTAGTAAAACCTAACAGATCGAAATTGATTGAGACAATCAAGTTCTTGTGGCTAAATACTCAACAGACGTCAGCAGCACCAGTTCCTCTGATATCAGCGATAGGTAGTGACGTGAATCTTTCGCTGGGTATGTGCCACTCAGCGTGTACCATTCTCCAATTAAGTTATTTGACGCCAGCTTGGGTCACAACAGGGAACAGAATATGGTGCCGCTCATTGAAAAACCTGTTTGACGTCAACTTGGCTCACCAGTAATTAGGTAAATTGCTAATCGCCCATCATCACTAAACATGGACACACCGCCATTTCTTTTTTTTTTTGCACTACTTGAAGGATTCCGCCATTCAGGCACTCTAACAAATAGCGTCTGAGAATAGACATGTTCAAGCTATGCTGCGATACACTAAAGCATAAGAACACCTGGATACGGGCTACATGGTGCATTGCAAATGGATGAAAAATAAGCATGCAGGAAGACACACACGAACAGCCGAGAAAGACGCAGGACTGCTGCTAACCTTCAAGCTGAAAGATATGAATTTTTGAATGAAGTGTTCATCGTGGCAAACGCTGCATCTTGCAAATAGGGGATAAATCTAGCAGTAGCGCACTTTTTTCTTTGGCATCACCAACGAAGCGTTTTCTCATGGAGCTTCTGAGTATTGCTGTAACGTTGGTACACACGCATTGAACACGGGTCATTCTTTTTTACGTTATTTCACCTGTGTACTTCATTTTACTCGAATCTCGTTCAATATACCGATAATCTTTGACAAAGTCGAGGATTTCACTGCTTAACGTAGCCCATTGTCGTTTGACTATAAAGAAACAAGCAAATGCATAAGACAGAACGCACCTAGGCGAAATGGAATTCATACAAGAAGATAGAAACGTTATACTGTAGCCTACATCAAACAGCACATTTAGCAACGTACAGGCTTATTCGCACAGCCGTCATCAATCCGCTCATTATCACAGCGCCGGCGTCCGTTAGGCGATAGCGTTTCTTAGCTTCCTCGCTGTTTTCTCCTAAAATTGGACGCCGCGCGGCGTCATTGCCCGATATGCTTATTAATCCGACGGCGTTAAGGGCCCCCAAACGACGTCGGCGCCTAGCGTCGATCGTCGTTTCTGCAAAAGCCATTCAGAACCATGCAAACCCAACCACACATACCCAACTATGCAGACCCTCTGTGTAGCGCGAATAAGTTACTGAAGTAATTAAATTTCTCAAAGTAAAATACGCCAGAAAAATCGTAAAGTGCCGCTTCCACACATACTACAGACATGATAGCGTCGGATTGTAATTTCAACACATTCAAAACTCAAGCACAAGACCCTTTTCCAGCGTTTCTACCATCCATAGACCGGCCACCGGGTCCGAGATTTGCGCGCCGGTGTTTGCAAATCTCGGAGGCCACGGAAGTGCGCGCCCGGTTTCTCGCAGCACCTCCAGATGGTGCTGGTGCTCCAGTCCACGCAAGAGGCTGCCTTTCTACCAGAAAGTTCACCTTTGTCCATGGCGTTCGCCATCAGCGTTTCGCAGTAAACATTATTGTTACATAAACTGCAGTTGCCGGGAAGCGTGAAAATCAGTCAGGGATCTTTGAATGCTACCGCGTTCCACTCTTAAAGGGGAAGCTTAAGCGTCCTCCAAATTTTTATCGCAGGCGTGCAGTTTTTCATAGAAATCGGCAGAGAAACACTCTCCTGACTGACGCGATTGCCAGGACTGTGACGGGACGGGGTGCGTCTACGGCTGTGTGCATAAGGAATAACAGCAATTGTCTGGAAAAGTAAAGTACAGCACAATAATTTAAAACACATGTGTCACGACGCGAAATCAATGTAAGAAAACATGAACAAGTACGCTGTATTGACTCATGAATTCGGTCGTAAATATGGAATATGGTAGATTGCATTGTAAACGGCCCATTGGAAGTGCGTTGGTTGATGAATGCGCTTGAGATATGCACCCTGAGATTGGAAGCAGGAAGAATCTGTTCACTAGTATACTTGGAAACGTACCCTTTTTTTTGCTTCCGTGACGTCTTCTTCATCAAGCACAGACCGTTCAAGCGCGGAACTCATTTGACCAATCAGCTTCTCCAGTCCCTTCTCCGCCTGCAGGGGCGAATAAGGAAACGCATTGTGGGGCCGCTGTTATTGTATATAACTGAACGAGATGCCCAACACATGTGACGCAGACGAAAATATACTCTCATGACCCCATATAAATTCCAAGGCCACGATTCATAAGCACGAGCTGTCTGATACACAGAGCTTTTTTTTTTATTTAAGATAGTACTTAACCGGAACAGCGAAGCGTGCTATCCAAAGTACGCGCCTGGCGGAAGTAACTCCGCGGTAGCAATGACAATACTCGAGAGAAATTTGGCCGTCATAATTCCCTCGATGACCACCACATTGACAGTGTGATTGCCATCGTGCCCATCGACCGCTCTTCTCAAGTATCCTAGCTGCGGGAGCTATGCGAAGAAGTGCACTTTCGTAAAAGGTGCCTCGACAGCCTCGTGGTTCCAGCGTTGGAATGCGCCGTAATACTTCATCGCGGCTCTATGCGTTCGCTTCCCGAAGTTACCGCCATTCTATACCGCGAATGCATGAAGGAGACTGAGGCCGACGACAGTGCTACTCCAAGGTTACGACAAGAGGAAGCACAAAAGGAGATAAAGTTCCTGCAGATGCAAGCCGACACCAGCGAAGAGAGCCATGCCACTCATTCTAGGTACCTTTTGAAAACCACCCCTGCGGTACGGGCGATTCCAATAGTCTCAACCATCGCAGGTACCGTAAGCATTAGCCTTGGCCACAAGATTCGCATCGAAAGACCATCCCTGATGTACACTGTGCGATCACTCACACAACGCAGTAAAGGACTGCCACATCGCGTTGTCGGCGGATGAGATAGCGTGCCAATGGAATAGAAATCACTACTGTTTTAAATGCGACAGGGAAGCACATGTCGAACGAAAGTGCCACAACGCAGCGTGGCTCAAGTGCAAATACTGCTCGAAAGACCATCTTTCAGCATATTTAGGTGTATGGAGACATGTCAGTACCAGCTCGTCGTCGTATTGCAGTCAAACACGTGTCAACCATGATACAACGAAAAGTGACAAGTCGCAAGTAACAAACACCAGTACTACCTCGGCACCTGTCCTCTTGCAAACGGCCACAGTATGGGCGTTCGGAAAGCACCATTCCGCGTTAGTTCGGTTAGTGCAGGACACTGGCAGCCAGGGAGAGTTAATACGACGCGACCTATCCAAAAGGCACGACCTGCCTTCTGTTGGGACAGAACAGCTCTCGGTGCTGATGTTTGGTGCTTTTAAGTGTTTCCGCCATTTCAGTTTTGCAAGCGCGAGACTCAAATTTTATTTACACTCCCGTGACATTGCGATAGACACATTGGAGATACCTAAAGTCTGCACCATGAAGGTCTGCACCGCTGCTGCAGCACTAAGCAGCAACGGTGCAGAGTTTCCACAAAACGGCGACTACTACTGCTTGCAAGCAGTTAAATAAATGCTTCGAACTTCTCAGCGACCGCAGCAACAAAGTCAGGGCCACATATAGCACGCGCCGAAGACCGATACCAAACCATTGGTCAAGTTCAAGCTTACAAAGACTGTAACGTTAACGTGGGACGAACCTGCCCTCGTCGCCTACAAAAGGACGTCGTCACGTCAGGCCTGCCGCAGATAGGCATTCAGCAGTGGAACCGACAGCAAAAAGGCTACTTAAAATTATGCAGAAACTGCACTGCAGTTTTCTAAGTGTAGATACGCACTGTGCAACTTGCTCATTCCCACACAGCACGGCGTTATTATCAATCTTATCAAGCTTGATCCGACAGCATAAACCCCTTACAAGCCTTACCGGCCGTTATGAAATTTACCTGAATCGATGCAACCCCTATCAACCGTTCTCGGTTTTTATCAATCTTACAGGACTCGATCCCACCCTTATCAACCCTAATCTGTCGTTATCAACCTTACCGCAATCAATCCGATCCTTATCAATTCTTATCTCTCCTTAACAACCTTATCGGTCATGGTCCGCCCGTATCAACCTTATCGCACTTGATCCCACATTATAAGCCCTTGTCGCTCTTTAGGAGCTTACCTATCGGCGTCGAACCATTGTCAACCGTAATGAGACCCCATATAACCCTTCTTCATTTCTTGTCAACTCATTGATTGCTTACGTATCTGTGTTGCGCAACTTGAAGCGCATGAGCCCTCAGAGATCGGTGGAATTTCGGACGGTGAAAGAACGCGCCAACAGAAGGTGCATCCCGCGACAAACGAAACGCATAGGGAATGTGGCGTGTTTGGCCTTACATTTTGGCAAAACCGAAATTTCCCTGAGGCCTACAAGCCTCTAAGTCGGCTCTGCATGTGGTCTCAGAGATGCATTTTATTCCACCATCAGCAAATAATTCAACAAAGCCATCATAAAATCTGTTCCCCTTTGACGTTTGTTTTGAAGCGCCGGTACAACGCAACCAAATGGTTCAGATATAATTACCTTCTGCAAGCGTTGGTATTAAGCCCGGTGGGTAAGACTGCTTCTGCGCGTGGGGTCGCAGGTTCAAAACTCAGCACCGCCAAGGTTTCTTTCGCCGTCGAATTTATTCATGGAAAAGCGCGGAATGGCTCATTGAGCGAGAAAGCCGACCTATATAGCAGTGAAGCGGGACTTAAATTACCATTAGCTGCGACGCCACGTCCAAGCGCGTCTCGACGGAGTTCCCATTGGCTACGACTTCATGGCTCCAGCATGCCTCGGCGGAGCAGAGCGGACGAGAGGGAACACGTGCTGCCACATTAACGTGCAAGATGTTGCGCGAGTGGAGAGGGCATCGCCGCAACACCACGTCACCATCGGTCTCGGAAGCCTGTGTTCCGCGTAAGGTCGCGCCTGCGTTCTACCTGTGCTTCGGTAAGGTCAAATCAAAACGCGCCAACAATCTCAACGCGCTCGGTTGCCTGGGAGGAGTTTAGAACTCCAAGGGCCGCGAAGCGGCGCTCAGTTGAACATTAATGCTATTGCATTCACAACTCACAAGAAGTGCTTGGGTGTATTTGAATTTTTCTGCTTTTCTTTATAGTGCGCATCGTGTCTCGCGTTACGGATGACAGACATATTTCCTGGGCGAGTCAGAATGCTTACGAATCGAAAGTGCTGGACATGCGCGACATGCAACGCGATGGCTCCCTATAGTCACACCATTGAAAGTTACAGTGGTGCATACGAACAGAATTTCGTATCTATCACAAATTCGTCGGCAGCTTCATCATCATCGTCGTCGTCAGTCTATATTTATAGCCACTGCAGAACGAAGGCAATCTCCCCGAGATCTCCGATTACCCCTGTCTTGCTCTAGCTGATTCCAACTGGCGCCATAAAATTACCTAATTTCCTAACCTCATTTAGTCTTCAGCCGTCCTTGACTCCGCTTCCATTCCCGTGGCATCCACTTTGTAATTCTAATGATCCACCGGTTACTTAGCCTAGGCATCACATGGCCTGCACAGCTTGATTTTTAAATGCGTAAGCATTTCTTTGCCTACCTAACGAGAAACCTGTCCGTAATGTAAGACGAATACAATGGCTCATACGACCGTAAGCAGGCAAATTCATCTAAATACACCATACAACAAATTGAACAGTATAGGTTTGAATAAATAACAAGCTCTAAACAAGCATCCAAACCATCAAAGAAGCACTGCATAATGTATAAGGGTGGGATCATATTCGATAAGGTTGATAATGACACCGGGCTGCATGGACGTAAGGAAGTGCCGCGCCGCAGCAGTTCGGGTCGCCACGGTCCTGTCGCATTTAGCGTAATAATGTCAAGACGATCGCAGCGCCTTACTGAAAAAGAACAGAAACGCAGAAATGCAGATTATCAGCGTCAGTACAGAAAGTGCAAGAAACAACTCAACGACTCTGTGCAGAGCAGGGAGCGACAGCAAGACGCTCACGAGCACAAACAAAAAGAGGAAAGACGCCATGCCGCTGCCGCCCGAAAACTACATACCAGGGAAGGCCGCAGCCTAGAAGAAGAAGCGCGCGATATACAGGTACGCAATATTCAGTGTCACCGGAAACAACGCCGCTATGCCCGAGGCAACTAAGAACATTGCATACCCCCCTCAGCAAATGCAGTGGTGGTTTTGCGACAGCTTCTACAAATTACCCGTAATTCACCTTAAGACCAAAGGTCGTGAGTTCGACTCCCAGCAAAGGTGCAGGGTACGGGTGCCTTAATTAACTGTGTCTAATTAGCTTCACCTTTATTAGCACCCATGGTCGTGGGTTTTAGTGGCGTAATGAACTCCGCCTTAAACCTCCCTTATCATTTTCGCTATCGAACATGATAAGCGAATGACCGATGAGGGTTGATAAGGGTTTATACTGGACGCATCAAGTTCCATAAGATCGCTCTCTGCGAGGTGTTCAACTTGTTCTCGAGCTTCTTCGTTAACCTCCAAGTTGCTACGCCATATGTTAATTCCGGTAGAATGTAATGATTGTTGACATTTTTCAGCGACAGCGGTAAGCTCCCAGGAAGTATATTTAGGGTAAAGTTTAGGGTAAGGCCGGCGCTATAAACTCGAACCCGTTTTAATTATTCTCTAAATCTCCTGATGATCACGGAACCAGGTGAGTAATTGACCTAGATAAACGTACTCCTGTACAGACTCTCGAGGCTGACTGGTAATGCTGAATTATTGTTCCCTCGCCAGGCTATTTAACATTATCCATGTCCTCTACTTAGTAACCTCCTACCTCACGCTTACACTTTCTCGGTTAAGATCCTTAATCAGCTGTACTTCGTCCGAAGTGTTGCTGAACAGTACAATGTCATCTGCAAACCGAAGGTTGCCGAGATATTCACCGCTGATCTTCACTACTTAGCCTTCCCAGTCTAATAGCTTGAATATTTCTTCTAAGCATTCGGCGAATATCATTGGAGAAATTGCGTCTTCTTGCCTGACCCCTTTCTTGGCAGGTAACTTGCTCCTTTTAAAGTGGAGAACCAAGGTAGCTGTGGAATCTTCGCAGATATTTCTCAAGATATTCAGATGCATTCTGTACTCCTTGATTACGCAGTGCCTCTATGACTGCTGGTATCTGAACTCATTCAAATGCCGTTTCATAACATACGAAAGTTATACCGAGAGGGTGACTGTAATCGGCAGATTTCTCGATTATCTGATTGCTACCTAGACATCACAACTTCATCAACGTAGACGTTGACTATACACCTGTCATCGCACTTATTGACACTGACGCCCACATATAGGTCATGAAGTCAAACCTCTATATTCGTCTGAAGAATGTTCTTATCGCTATCCTTGCTCAGATCGCTGTGGTCCGCGTAGCCGATGGTGCGGCTTCGGCTGTTGCTGGGTTGTGTACCGCCCGCGTTACTGTTGCCGGACGCCACACTTCAGTATTGTCTTACGTCTCGGATCAGTGCCCGCATTCAATCATCTTAGGGCTTAACTTTCTCTCGGCAGACTCGGCTGTTATTGACTGCTCTGCTGGGATTATCCAGCTTGCTTTACCTCACGTCGTTGAGCCTTCTGATCTTTCGCCGAGTCGGCTGTGTTCCGCCGATTACATTCGTCGACCACATCTAGCCGTGACGTACGTCAACGTCTCTCCTGATCCCCCTGTGGACGATGGCGATTGCATCGTGTCGCCCAATGCTATCATTCTCTGTTCGTAGAATGTCATGTTCTGGCACTCGGTCATCAGCATAAAGAGCAATGCCGCATGTCTCCCTATTGTGAATTTGGACCATGCCCTCAAGTACCCCAGGGTATCTCTCTTGCAAACCTAGCTCCAGCCTCCACCTATCATGTTTCCGCCTTAACGGAGCCTAATGCACTGCCTCCTGCTGAAATTGAATGGAACTCTACGATGCTAGATGACATAAAGAGGATGATCGCCACTGACATTCCGGCCGAGCACGTGCACACGCTTCGGGGCCTGGTCACGTTATACCAAGACATTTTTTATCTCAGTGACCGCCCACTGGGCGAAACAACAGTTGTTAAGCATCGGATTTACACCGGCGATGCCAAACCCATACACCGACGTCCCTATCGTGTCCCTTCCGCTGAGCGCCAAGTTATACAAAAGGAAGTTGACAAAATGCTCGCCCGTGATATCATCGAACCTTCTTCAAGCCCATGGGCGTCTCCTGTCATTCTCGTTAGAAAGAGGGACAATAGCTGACGCTTCTGTATCGACTACCGGAATCTTAACCAAGTAACAAAAAAGACGTGTACTCCTTACCTCGGATAGATGATGCCCTTGACTGTCTCATTGGTTCCAAGTATTTTTTTTTTCGATAGACCTTCGTACCAGGTATTGGCTGATTGCTATTGAGGACATGGATCATGAAAAGACGGCGTCTGTTACACCTGATGGGCTTTGTCAGTTTAGGCGATGCCATTCGGGCTATACAATGCTCCCGCCATATTCGAACGAATGATGGACGCCCTCCTTCACGGCCTAAAGTGGGCAATATGCTTGTACTACCTCGAGGATGTCATTGTCTCTTCGTCGATTTTTGACACACACCTTGAGCGTCTATCGACAGTTCTTTCCGTGTTCCGCAAGGCGAGACTTCAGATCAACTCGACGAAAAGTCACTTCGGCCGCCGGAATGGAGGATGTCATTGTCTCTTCGTCGATTTTTGACACACCTCGAGCGTCTATCGACAGTTCTTTCCGTGTTCCGCAAGGCGAGACTTCAGATCAACTAGACGAAAAGTCACTTCGGCCGCCGGAATGGATGATGTCATTGTCTCTTCGTCGATTTTTGACACACACCTTGAGCGTCTATCGACAGTTCTTTCCGTGTTCCGCAAGGCGAGACTTCAGATCAACTCGACGAAAAGTCACTTCGGCCGCCGGAATGGAGTATGTCATTGTCTCTTCGTCGATTTTTGACACACCTCGAGCGTCTATCGACAGTCCTTTCCGTGTTCCGCAAGGCGAGGCTTCATATCAACTTGACGAAAAGTCACTTCGGCCGCCGGAATCGAGGATGTCATTGTCTCTTCGTCGATTTTTGACACACACCTTGAGCGTCTATCGACAGTTCTTTCCGTGTTCCGCAAGGCGAGACTTCAGATCAACTCGACGAAAAGTCACTTCGGCCGCCGGAATGGAGGATGTCATTGTCTCTTCGTCGATTTTTTGACACACACCTTGAGCGTCTATCGGCAGTTCTTTCCGTGTTCTGCAAGGCGAGTCTTCAGATCAACTCGACGAAATGCCACTTCGGCCGCCGGAAACTTACTGTGCTCGGACACCTCATCGACTCTTCCGTTGTTCGTCCCTATCCGGAGAAAGTTCGAGTGGTCAAGAATTCCCCTGTGCCCACCTGCGCAACGAACGTTTGAAGCTTTGTAGGCCTCTCCTCCTACTTCCGCAGATTCGTGCGAAATTTTGCTGACATCGCACGCCCTCTAATGGAACTTCTCAACAAAGACGCGACTTTTGTCTAAGGTCCCGACCAAGCTAGTGCATTCGCTGAGCTGACGGCGCGAGTCAGATCGCCACCAATTCTCGGCCACTTCGACGTGTCCGCCCCAACGAAGGTTCGCACCGACGCCAGTGGCCACGGTATCGGCGCTGTTCTGGCAGAATGACAGCACGGTTGCGACCGTGTCATTGCGTACGCTAGCCGTCTTGTGTCACCAGCCGAACGCAAATACTCGATCACCGAACGTGAATGCCTTGCCCTCGTTTGGGCAGTGGGTAAATTTCGCACCTACCTCTATGGACGGCCTTTCATGGTTATCACCGATCACCGCACGCTATGCTGCGTTTCGTCTTTAAAAGATCCAGCTGGACGACTCGGTCGCTGGGCTCTGCGGCTCCAAGAGTACTCTTACACAGTGATGTATAAGACAGGCTGACTGCATAAGGACGCTGATTGCTAGTCACGTCATCCAGTAGACCCATCAGACCAGCCCGAGACCGGCGAGTCAACTTGCGTCCTCGCGCTTACCACGTTTGCTGACATCGTTGACGAGCAAAGATGCGACCCTTATCTGCGAGACATCATAATCAGGATGACGTACCTACCAATTGCCCCTCTTCGCGTATGTTTGTACTGCAAGATGGCATAGTGTGCTGTTACAATATGCACTATGATGGCGCTGAACTGCTATTTGTCGTTCCCAAGCATATGCATGAGACTGTACTCGCACAGTTGCATGATATCCCAACCGCTGGTCATCTGAGAGTCTCAAAGACATGTGACCGTGTTCGGCGTCGTTTCTTTTGGCCCGGTATTTAGCGTTCCGTTTGCTGTTATGTCGCTTACTGTTAATCTTGTCAGCACCGCAAAGAACCGGCAGCCCTGCCACCTGGCCGTCTTCAGCACATTAAAATACGATCTGGCCCATTCTTTCGAGTTGGTCTTGATCTCCTTGGCCCTTTTCCACTATAGCTCAGCGTGAACAAGTGGATAGCAGTTGCTAGGGGCTACACCACCCGGTACGCGATCACGCTGGCTCTCCCGACCGGTTGAGCAACCGACGTCACTGACTTCCTTGTCGACGCAGTGATACTTCGCCACGGCGCTCCACGACAACGCTTTACCGACCGGGGTCGCTACTTTCTCTCACAAGTTGTGCATGGCATATTGCACACCTGCGCTACAAAGCACAAGTTTACAATGGCGTATCAACTTCAGATCAACGCCCTCACAGTGCGGCTCAATAGAATTATTACAGAAATGCTTGCTATGTACTTCTCTCTGCCAGTCTGTGATGCTGCTCTGCCGTTCGTAACATTCGCCTGCAATACATCCCCCCTTGATCCTGCTCGTTTCTCCTCCTTTCTTCTCTTGTATGGATGAGACCCTATGCTACCATTTGACACGATCCTCCCAGCAGTTCCTGATAGAACGTCAGAATATGCCAGAGATGCCACATCTAGAGCTACCCAGGCATGTGAGGTTGCACGCCTCCGTCTGACCATTTCCCCACAAAAGCAACGACGCATATATGACGCTCGTCACCACGATGCCCAATTTAACCCTGGGGACATCGTGCTTCTTTGGAAACCAGCACGGCGAGTTGGTCTTTGTGAGAAGCTGACTTCGCCCTTACTCAGGCCCATACCACGTCTTGCGTCAAGTGGCAGACGTGACCTACGAGTTACAATCTCTCGATGCCTCCGCACCGCAATCCTCCTCTGATATTGTTCACGCCGCTCGACTGAAGCGATATAACTGATATCTACAAAGTGCCGGAACAGCGCCTTCGCCGCCGGGGGTCATGCTACGAAGCGCTGCAGTAGCGAACGATGATGAGAGGACGGACGAAGACGACGATCGCCGATAGTCGCGCAGACGGGCTCCATCTTGTATGCCTGCCCTCTGCCCATTGTATATATGTTGTAAATATATTGTCAAGCGTCTTTTCTTCACTAAAAATACAAATGTGATTCATTGTAGAACATCCCTTCGTGAAGCCAGCCTGTTCACTTGGTTGATTGAAGTGTTGGCCTGGTCATATTTTAATTTATGTTGGTGAACATTTATACAATTCTGAAGGCAAGCTAATGGGCCTATAATTCTTCGAGTCGTATAAAGTTGGCGTTCTTCCAGCTCTCTCTTAGACTTCAAGTCGTGATGCATTCGTCTATAAAGTGCTGCAAGTTGTTCAAGCATGATATCGCGTCCAGCTTTAAATAAATGGACTGTTATTCCATCTTCTCCTGCCGCTTTTCCCCGGGCTATGTCCTGCAAGGCCTTTTTAACTTCATCGCTACAGAAGGAGTCTCTGTATCCTGTTCATCACTACTTCGAATAAAGGTAGCGTGGCACCTCTGGCTACTGTACAGGTAAGTATAGAATACTTCTGCTAATTTTACTATATCATCGGAATTGGTGATGACATTACCCTGCATATCTTTCAGTGCGTACATCATGCCTTGTCCTATGCAAATTTTTTTCTCACTGATTTCATGCTGCGACCATTTTGTACTGTTTCCTCACGCTATCATTTCGAATATCCCTTACTTTCTTGTTGATCAGTTTTGACAGCTTAGGGATTTCTATCTGATCTCTAGAGCTGGGCACTTTTATGCATTGTCATTTCCTTATTAGGCCCTTTGTGCTTGCGAGAGCTTACCTACTCGTTGCCCTGGTGCCTTACCTCCCACTTCAATTGCTGCTTCTGATATGAGCCTAGTTATCGTTTCATTCATTCCCTCTATGTTACCTTCATTTTCCTGTTCTAAAGCTGCACATTTGTTTGCGAGCACCAGACTGAATTCTTTTGCTTTTATCCCTACTGCATCTAGGTTTACCCATTTCTTGATGACTAATTTTGACCTTTCTCTCTTTCAATCGAGAGAAATCATAGTCCTCACTAACCTACAGTCACTGCGCTTTACCCTACCTAACACTTCTACGTACATCCCTACTATGCAGGGATCAGCAGAGAGTATGAAATCTATTACATTTCTTGTTTCGTCACTGGGGCTTTTCAAGGTCCACTTCCTGTCACTGGGTTCCTGAAGAAGGTATTCATTATTTGGAGCCTGTTCCTTTCCGAACTCTGCCAACATCTCTCCTCTAGTGTTCCCAGAATTGATGCCATAGTTGCCAATTGCTTATTCCCCAGCCTACTTTTTCCCCTCTTTTGGACTGAAGTAACCCGTGACTACTGCATATTGAGTTTGCACATTTCTCATCGCTAATTCTACATCTTCATAAAACTGTTCTATTTCTTCCTCATCGTGACTGGAGGTTGAAGCGTACGCTTGTAATACCTTTATGCTATACATTCTATCCATCTTTATTCCGACGACTGCTACGATCTCATTATTACAGTAGAATTCATCAATGTTACCCGTTATGTGAAACGCCATTCCACACCTCACTCTCTCAATAATTGCTATAGTTAAGGAATCAACAAATTTATTCGACTCTCTCCATCGCCACAGAAGCTAGTTGCTAACATGCTTGCTATACCGAAGGAGTGAAAATCCTGTAAGTCCTACCGAAAATAGCCGTTGCTTTGACAACGAGACTTCTCATCGCCCGTGTCCTCCACTTGTGTACTCCGGCTCTCGCGCTGTTAGTTGTATTTTTTCACACTATCAACACGCCAGGCTAACAAGTATTTGGCAGCTCATCTCTTGGCGATACATTGTCCACTTTCTGTTGTCCTGAGCGCTTTCGCAGCAGCCCCAGTGTATCCACATTCATAGTAGTGTCTTTTTTTTTCTCAAATCAGCATAAGCTAGCCCAGACTACTGTAGAATGCGGCGCGCTCTATAATCCTAGAAAATGGTGAATGACCGCAGATGGCGTTAATAACATTTCGCCCTGTGGGATAATTAATTTCATCTACCATCCGAAAACTGTGACAGTCAATTTATCGACATTGACTGCTCCGGTTTTAGTACCGCTCACTTAAAAGTTTTGTACAAGTGTGTTTTCACTCCTTTCGTCTACTAACAATCGCGCACCAACTGGCGGGAGATTGTTATATGAATAACTGAGATCACCTACTTATGTACACAATGCCACAGCCAGTAAGCCACCGCGGCTATTGCCTCTATTAGGCATCACAGCGGCTGCTGCTCTGCAATAACGAATAATTTAAACATGTGATATTCCGAGCGCTCAGAGGCACTACTGCATGTTGTGCCTGCATTATACCAATGTGGTCAGGAGCTGAAACAAAGGAATGTCAGTCTCATCATAAAAGCGTAGCTATATTTTCCTACTTCGGAAATCGGAAAAGTATGTTGGAAGAGGAGGAAAAGGAATGTTTGTTCCTGTGGTAATTACGTAACGAGTGAACAAAACAAACGTAGATCGTTTATAATTTCTTGCGTTAGATGTGCAATCGTGACTGGGCTTTTTGCATTCTCTATCTCTGTCTATCTCACTCTCTGTGATTTGGCGAGTTCATTTCAAGGTCTATGGCATAATTAAACTGTTAGTAAAATATTCCACTTTGTCATAGCACAAGGTGAGCGACGGGGACACAGGAAGTCACATTTCGCAAACACACAGCGCTGCGTTTAGCGCTGTGTGTCAAATGTGCCTTTCTGTGACCCTCTCGTTGAGCTTGCGCGGCAACAAAGTAGAAGATGCCACACCAACAGGGTCACGTAGCTACCCTCATCAATTGCCAAGAGCCCAACCTGTTTTGCGACCTTCGGATCGATGTCGCCATGCTCGAACACGTGCGTTCGGCGCAGCAAATCCACGTAGTACGGCCGCCACACGTACTCCATCGCGTCCAGGCAGCGAATCTCAACGTGCGGCGGCTCGTTCATGAAGTGCGTGTAGCGATAGTAGAGCTGCGCCAGCGACGTCGCCCGCTGGCCGAAGAGCGCAAACCGGAGGATTACTCGAAATCGTATCATGTTGACGAGAACGAGTTTTCTGCATAGATGCCGAGGAGAAGAGTACGAGACGCATCGTGTTTTAGGCAATATGCGTGAATGACATGACCGACTTGTCTAAAATATAAGGTCATTGTGATAGTAACAGGGCAAAGAGTACATACAAGCCTAGCCGAAAAGCAGCAATATATCGCGCAGAGAACGCGAAATGGTGCTCGGGTAGACATTTCCGTTTCATAAAGTTCTACAAAATTGGGTAGCTTCGGCATTCCATCGCACCTTCTCCATCTTTGCCTAAATTAAAACAACCATTCATATTATACGTCTTGGTCTCACAATATAAGGTAAAATTAATCTCAAATGACTAAACCACGGTCACCCGAACTTCATAGACGTCGCTTGAAGATACACATAAATTTGCCCTGCAGGCGCCGAAAGAGGTCAACTTCCGAATTTGATCTTCTACTTAGACGACTAGTGCAAGTCAGACACTGGTATATAGTTGCACAAACGCTGCGGCATAGTGGATGTCGGCCAGCACACTACACACACCGCCAGCAACGCAAAACGTGTATTTTCTCATGCGTATAGGTTTATTATCTGGAGAGAAGCGTAACTCTTATTTGTCACTTTGACAATGCATATTAGCGTCGCAGCAAAGACAAGCTTGTTAGTCGGTATGGACATTAAGCAGTACACAAAACTAGCATCACTAAGTATGTTCCAGGGGGACAGTATTTTATTTAAAGAAGATGCATGCTTGGCTTCTTACGAAGTCTCGTTGATTAGGGATTCGAGGCCTCTGTAGTATTCAGAGTCGGTCCATACGATTCGACCATCGCATTCGAGGGATTGTTGCGCTCCAGGGTCTACAAGCTGTAAATAGAAGGACAATAATTAGTCAATTCTTCCTTCTTTAGCTGAGCCGCCAATACGATGGTATTTCAGCACGAACGCTGCTGCTAAAGTGAGATATTCTTGCAAAAAACTCGCATCAGGTATTTCGAACGCTTTCACATACCTAAAATATCGAACATGCCGGTACAGTTAAAAAATATGTAGTTGGCGCTCAAATATTTTGTTTGGCGTAGTGTAAATGCTGTTTGTTTATTGCGAGCTACTTCTATTTAACAGAAGCGACTGAACGTTTCCCCGTCCGTCCACTAGAAATAGCTTGATGAGTATAACATCCCTGGAAAGTTCAGGTCGACTAATGTGCATGCGCATGTGCAATCCTTCTAGCCTTCCTCTGTTCTGCGCTGTTTTGCATCGCAATCTGCTAAGCAGTAAAGCGAAGTTACAATCGCTTCGCTTCTTAATAGCCTAAACTGAATCAGTAATATAAAAAAGGCTTAACCAATGCCGTTTTGAAAGCCTCTCTTTTTGAAAGCTACAGAAAGGGTCACAGTAAGATAGGACTGGTAAACTCTTTAACATTGGACTAACAATAGAATCCTCATCTCAAGGCCAGCAGGCGGAGTGACAAATACAAGTCGTAAAGAAATACGTTTCGAATGGGTCCCCACAAGAAGGTCACTGTATAGTCAGAATACGTATTTTTAGAAAGACCATAAAGAGTGGAAATGCAAATACACAAAATGTAAGAGAATGTAATACATGGCACACTGCCGTTGTTGTATCTTCAGAGGTTATGAGCGAAGAATTGTCAAGTTCTTCTGAGGGTCCTGTCACTCCAAAGTACGTCATGGCTGCCTGTAAGCGTGGGTGCCGGGCACTGTGACGTGTTCTTAGCATGTCTGCTTGAGCCACTGTCCCTCTCCGACTTAATGCATCTTTTCTCATAAGCATACTCTACACCAGATGACAGTGCCTGCTCGTTGCACTTATTGTTTCTCATTTCTTGCGCATGTTCTCGGTATCCTGGATTCTGCCTTGATTTATGCGTCGTTTATTTTTGGCGCAAGGGCCAGATATGATCAAACAGCGCCATGGCACGTCGTGAGTAGTAATCAATGAATTGTGAAATTAAATTCCAAACGGGAGAAGTAACGTGGATATGAAAAGGCCTTAAAATCAGTCACAGTAAATTCCGTATAATGAACAAGTATTAGAACACCTCTTGAGGCGCTATGTGGACAATTGTGCAGACGAAGGTATTGCGTCAAAATTAAAAACACTTACTGAAATACAAAAAGAATTAAAATATGCCACGAACATCATGAAACACTTTTGATTGGATTTGTGCTGCGGATATGAGTAATAAGTGTAATGGTTTTTAGAAAAATGAGCTGGAAGTTGGATGACTGGATCTTTGCCCTCGCAGTGTCAGTTTGCCTTCATTGTTTTCACAATCTTTGTCATTAAGCACTTATTTCAAGTGTCTGACTAGATTCCTTCCGAGTATGCTAGGCATGATATAGTTAAGATCCTTGTATCTGATGCTCCTATAATTAGTTTTCGCATGCAGTCCACATTTCGTGAACTTCATGAAACACGCTGAAAAAGTTAAAATTCTTAATTTGTTCTACAGCTGTGCAGTTTTCATGAATCTAAAAGGTACACAAAATATGACGAAACTAAATTTTCAATGGACAGAATTAATTGGCGCCAGAAAGGGACAATGACAATACGACCATAAAGGTTTAGTTAGAAATTGATGACTTAGTAAAACTTATAGGTGGCAGTAACACTAGTGTCTAAACAAGGCAGTTAAATTCAATTGCTGGAAAGCAAGAGCTCTACAAAATTGCTTACATTCCAAGTACAACCTCGAGGGGGGGGGGGTGTACTACAAATGCAGGCCAAGTGATTTTTGGTATGCATGTTTCCGCTAAAAAGGTCAATGCTGATTTAAAATTAAAAATCGGTTCTTTGAGCAGAAAAAACTGTTCATGATACGCGGAAGGGAAATATTTTTTCTCTTAATTCTATTTCACGACGCTGGAGAAGAACATCGAGAACTGGCAGACAGTGGCGTAGCCAGAAATTTCGTTCGGGGGGGGCTCACGGTGCAGGTGGACCTCCTCCTTAAGAGGAAACATTAGGTCGGATGCGCCTATCTAAATACATGTATGAGGAGAATTCGTTTTTCTCGGCAACCACTGCTCCGAATTTGACGAGGTTTGTTGCATTTAAAAGAAAAACTTAAATTCTAGTGACTGCTTGTTTCGAATTTTCGATTTAAATTGTCAATATTTTATTGAAAAGTGGCAAAAATCGAAAATTTTCAGAAAACGACACAAGTATACAACTCTGTAAATCAGCAATGATAATTGATATCACAATTATGTGAATTGCACATAATAGTACATCTACAGCGGACAAAATTGATATGTTACACATGAGTCTCAAAAAAATTAAGCATTATGGAAATATGGCTTTTGCAGAACCCTTGTACATAACATAACCAATTCACGTAAGATACACATTGACATATCGAATTTGTCCGCGTTGAATGGTATACATAACATAACCAATTCACGTAAGATACACATTTACATATCGAATTTGTCCGCTTTGAATGGTGTAATGGATGCCGTTTACAGAAACGCGATATCTGTTCTTGATGCATAGCTATTATTATTTAAACTTCGTGCTTCTATGTTTTTCGCACTTTCGAATTTTTCTAAATATTTTAAACAGAGTTCAGGCCCTAAATCAAAATTCCGCTTCCAACAGACACTAGAATTTAACATACTCTCTCTAATGCAACAAATTTCATTAAAAGCGATTTAGGAGTTATCTCAGACAACCGTTTCTGCGCTTTACATGTATCTGAATAGGCCACGTCGGAGTTGGGCCCGAGCTAGAGCTTTCTCTTAAACAATTTGCCTAGGGATCAAATACACGAATAATAACTGCATTGCCATTGCCAAAGATGCTGCAAACGAATTGTTGAACGCTACGCACTGTCAATACAAGTAAAATATGTATTTTTTCATAAAAGAATATACTCGTATGTGCCAAAAATTGTGCCCAACATAACTGATGTCAATGCTTTCATATATTTTGTCTATTTAATAAGTAAAGATAATATCACACGAACTTTAGAACTACATCAGTTCGAAGCCAGCAAAGCAGTGCATGCCGCTGATATGAAAAATGTAAAGGCCATAAAATGAACAAGTTGAGGACAAATATGTTAATGACACTTTGTCATTCAAGATCCTTGTTTACATTCTTGTACATATGCAACAGCCAGTGAAAAATCTCAATGACGCTTCCATTTGTTCCCGTGTATTACGCAGCAGCAGCTGTCACCGGTCGTGTATCGTGAGTAATTGCACCGAAATTATAGTCGCAACAGAGACCACGTATAAAAAGCATGAGTTCTGCAGAATATACGAGGGCGAGTCAAATGAAAGTGAGCTAATGCGAATATATAACAAACGGGGTTCTTTAATTAAAAGTAGCGCCCATGAGCATTTAGACATTTGTCCCGATGACTAAAGAGTCGCGCAATTCCCGTCTCATAAAGCTCCTTGGGTCGCTCCTTCAAAACGTCTGCAACTGACTTTCACGACATCGTCCGAGACGAATCTGGTTCCCTTGAGCTGTTTTTTCGGTTGCCCCAAAATGTGGAAGTCGCAAGGCGACAAGTCTGAGCTGTGTGGCGGATGTTGCAGCGTTTCCCGCTTGAACTTTGCCAGTTTTGTATTAACCACATCAGCGACGTGGGAACGGACATTGTCGTGGAACAAGATGACCCCATTCGTCAATTTTCCACGTAGTTTGTTCTTGATTGCGACACGCAGCCGATCCGGCGTTTCACAATATCGGAAACAATTGATAGTCTCTTAAGATTTAGCAAATACTATCAGTAATGGCCCCCGACGATCGAAAAATAAAAGTCAACAACACCTTACTGGTGAAAATGACGGCCTTTGCTTTCTTTGGGGAAGGTGAATTTGAATGTTCCATTGTAAGCTTTGCTGTCGTGTTTCAGGCTCTTAGTAGTGGCATGATGGTTCGTCTCCGATCACAATTGCAGACCAGAAATCGTCACCTTTATTGTGATACCGGATCAGATGAGTAAACACAGCACTGATATTCTCCGTATTCTGGCGGTGGTTCAAAATCTTGTGCATCCATTGCGCACACAAGAACCGATAACCGAGATGTTCATGAATTCTGGCGTGAACCAAACCGTGACTGATGTTCACACGCTCTGCCAGTTCATCGATGCTTATCCTCTGTTCTTGTCTCATCAGCTCATCAGCTTTTGCAATTTTGTTAGGGGTGATTGCACGATGGCTTTGGCCCGGTCTGGGGTCGTCTTTACAAATTTCACGTCCTTCTTTGAACCGTTTGTTGCAACGCTTCACAGTGGCCAATGAAATGCAAGGTTCCATGTACACGGCAGCCATACGGTGACTAATTTCTTTTTGGGAAACACCTTCAGCTGTCAAAACCTGACGGCACCACGCTGCTCAACTTCTGGAGAGTCCATTATGGCACGGAACCATGTTCAACCCACTGTATGAGAGCATTAAAGAAAATTTATCCTCACACCTGCGTGTCACTTTTGTAAATGAGAGATGCCTGTGTGCTACGCGCAGGCCTTGCAGATAATGAACAGAACCATAATTGCGCAGGGTCCGTAGGCTCACTTTCATTTGACTCGCCATGGTACATTAGAAATGCGAAGAAGCAATGGAATATACAAATGCGAAGATACAGCTTGATAAAGGGCAAAAAGTGCCACTGGAAACGAAGTTCACTGCACGTATACACAAAACCTCGCAACAAGATATTTAAACATACGTATAAGTAAGTCTCCAATAAATCTACGTACCTAAGAAAAAGTCACGGTATATAATGCGTCAAATAAGGCAAATAAACATGTTGCGCAATCACAGATTCACACAATCCTAGATCCTGCCCCCATTCCATCCACTCCCCCCGATGTATCGCGCGCGACGGAAGGCGGCGCGCTTGCTCCTCACTTTTCTCCCTTGCGCCCACAAGACTGAGCCACTATCGTCGGCTCACCCATTTCCCCCCACCCCCCACACGCTTTCACTCCCACATACAGCTTGCGGCGCGGGGTTACGATGTTATCGCACTTAGACTTTATGCGGAACATGATGGCGACGGCGACGGCAGGAATGCGCCTAGAGTGTCCATATAATTGCTATCGCGATAATATAATAAGAGTATCCGGCAGCTTAAGCGTCCCATGGCCCATTATTTTCGCAAAAGAAATAACAAAATAGCACTTTCACCATACGACAATTCGCTGCACCGCAACAACGCTTCTTTTTTCGTTTTGTGGTGCGGGGGCACCGTAATGAAAAAAAAAACTCAAAGTATGTTGGTCACAATAGAATCCTACTTTGGGCAACTGATATGGCTATTAAAGGAATATCGAAGAAAACACGAGACGCTTGGTCCACCAAGAACCAGACGCATACTGCTCGGCATCCTACACCGGCGAGACAAGACTTTCTGGAGAGGTTGCGCTCAAGTGAGCGCGGTGCAACCCGTCGAGTCCCCACAGTGATGGCGGCTAGTGCACTGTTTCTTTTTCTCGTCTGTTAGCTATAAAGCGTCCAAAGCTCTGCCAGGCGAAAATACACTCGGCCAGAGAAAACCGAACGCGCACCGAAGTGTGCCGCGCGCTGGTCGGGGCAACACGAGAAAAACGCGTGCGCTCTGGCTGGCTCTGGCAGCGCGCGGGTAGGGGAGCGAGAACAAAAAATAAAATGAAGAGGCTCAATGTATCTTCGCGATTAAAAGTCAAAGTAGAAAAAGCTAAATAAGAACGTAGTTGCCTTGGCTGGCTTTAGTGTCTTCACTGGATGCTTTGGCGCAGGTGAAAAAAAAATATTTTTTTATGTGACATGACGGCACGAATGAACCACCACAACGCTTCGTCTCATCGGGCCTCGCTACGGGCTTTGTCAACTTGTCTGATAGCGTGTTGATTTCGCTTGTCTCGTTGTATGGCCCGATGTGCGACTTTGGAAAAGTCAATGCACCTTTGGCGTCAAATATTTATGGGAGCATTAAACTTACAAAGTTCCGCAATTGAAAATCTAAAGCACACGTTTGGAAATGTCAATGTACCTTTCACATCAGATGTTTATGAGAACTTTATACCCATAAAGTTTCAGAACTGATATCCACACGCTCCATAATTTCCATGATAGAGTGCAGATTCCGCGGCCTCCGCGAAATGCCGCGGCGAGCCCGTTCGCCATGAAAACACCCTTGAAACTTTGTGCTGGGATGGGGCTGCTTGCGCTATGTGACTCCCAGTGCACGGGCGTTGCCGCAAAATTCAGCCTGAGTTCGCAATTTTCGCGGTGAAATGGCTCTTCGAGCGTGAAAAAGACGCTCTAGACAAAATCCAGAATGATTTCCGGCGCCGGGGGTTGCTTTTGTCGGCGGTGCATGGACAGCACGAAAAAATTTCGGGGGGGGCTGAAGCCCCATAAGCCCCCCCCCTGGCTACGCCCCTGCTGGCAGACTATTGTCGCACCAGCTGCATGTCGGAGAATTGCTTCCATTTACCAAGTAAGAGTACGTAGTGTAGGTATGCGCCATTATTTTTAGTCTACAAAGAAGCACTTTCTTGCCTCTTGCCTCCAGGATATCGAGTGCCCTGATTTTGGCTGATCAAGTGACCCACTGCTGTTGCCAATATTTGCTCAACTCTTTGCGTAAGAAGGACTTGAGCTTTGCGATTGGTATAGGTATGTTTATTTCTGTGTCGCTAAGAGCAACTGACGTAGCGTTTTTTTATTACTTATGCTTCCGGAAACTCACTAAGGCTCTTACAACAGTTGTGAGCCTGTGAGTACTGTAGCTCTTTTGAGATCTATTTGCTTGATATGATTCACAGCGGAACGTATCACGTAAGCTTCTGCAGTGAAAATGATTGTATTTTGATTTAGAGCGCTCGAAGTCAAAAACGCCGTCCAATGAGCTGCGTAGGTCATAGCAGCGGGTAACTCTGAAGCATAAATATAAAATTCTGCGCAGGAGTACTTCGCCTGAAATTCAAGGAAGTGCGATTGTATATGTCCGAGGTTCATCTTTTGTTGTTTCGACAAAACAGATACCGCACTCGATGATGTGCCATTTCCAAGAAAGTGGAAAGTGATTGGGACCCAATAAGAACCTTTCTTAAAGGCGGGCTTCTGTTTGTTCTGTCATTGGTTCCAAGCGTGGGAACAAAGCTCTGATATCTGGGCGGTTATGATGACATCTGGCAGTGGACAAGCCGCAAATACCTAAATCACATGGACATTCGATATCTAATTTTACCTTCATGCAGGAGCGACCTAAATATGTTCTTTGGACGTGTAGGGATCACTTGTTCAACACAACATACAGGCTTTCCACAAGGCTTATCCTGAAGGCACCTGCCGCCAGGCGAATATCAAGTTGCGGCCTGAGTCTAGCATTTTTAAGGCAGTGCGTGTTGCAGAATGGTATAACAAAAGTTACATGATATAAAACCTATCCGCACAACATCCCCATATACATAAGATCGGCAGAAATTCTGAGAATTCTCCAGGAATGCATAGGCATTGTTGGCTAAGCTGTGACTGCGTTCTTGCTTAGTTCTACTTGCTTGCTTTCCCTAGGTTATTCGCGTTTATCCATGACCTCTCCGGCAGCAAAGAATGCTTAGGCTTTAGTAGAAGATTGCCAGATTTTCTCGCCTCATCCGGCCCCCATAAATGCAATCGTACCAACTGAGCCGGAACGCCTGGCACGAGCGCATCTCTACGGAGCACAGCGGTCGAAAGGTACCACCCACCACCGCAGTAGCGCGTGAGGCGTCGCCTTAGGAGAGAATGCATCGCCACGATGCCATGTGACCGTAGGTGTCGCTGTCGTAAGCCTTTGTTATGCGCGCATTCCTTGTCCCCAAAACCTCTCGCCTGCGTTCTGACTGCGCCTCGGTAAGGCCCAGAGAAAACGCACCGAGCGTCTCAAAGCGCTTGCTTGCCCGCGAGCTGTTTATGACTCTAAGGACGCTCTGTAGCGTTCGGTTGGACATTGGGCCACCCCAAAATATCAAGTGAGCCCATCCCCAAATTTAACTCGTCCCACCCGAGATTTCAAGTTGATGCACCCTTACATTTCAATTAGCCACGTCCAAATTTCACGTTGACCCAGCCCCAAATACAAGTTAGCCTGCTCCCAAATTAAGTTGGGTCAGCGTATAATTTCAAATTGGCCCACCCCAGATTTCAAGTTGGCCCACCCCCAGATTTCAGGTTGACCCACCTCCAAATTTAAGTTGACCCACCCCAAAATTTTTAGTTGGCCCACCCCATATTTCAATTGGCCGACATACAAATTTCACGTTGGCTCACCCCAATTTAAGTTGGCCCACTTCCAAATTTAAGTAGGGCAACTCTCAAAATTCAAGTTGGCTCACGCCCTAACATGGTCCAACCCCACATTTCAACTTGCCTTACCTACAAATTTCAATTAGCCCACGTACAAATTTCAAATTGCCCCCCCCCGTCAAATTTTAGGTTTACGCACCCCCTCATTTAAGTTGGCCACCCCTTATTACAAGTTGACCTACCCACGAATTTCAAGTTGGCCCACTTGCAAATTTCAAGCTAGCTCACCACCAAATTTAAGTTGGCGCACACTCAAATTTCAAGTTAACTGAACTCCAAATTTCAACTTGGCCGTCTCAAATTTTAGTTGGCCCACGCCTTCTAGAACTTCCCCATGCATGTTCTAAGAAGACCTGCCAATCTCTATGGGCATTCTTCTTTTTTTAATATTTTTTAAACGATGCTGCTTTAAATTAAAAATTAAATTATGGGGTTTTACGTGCCAAAACCACTTTCTGATTATGAGGCACGCCGTAGTGGAGGGCTCCGGGAATTTCGACCACCTGGGGTTCTTTAACGTGCACCTAAATCTAAGTACACGGGTGTTTTCGCATTTCGCCCCCATCGAAATGCGACCGCCGTGGCCGGGATGATGCTGCTTTACCCCGTGGCTGGAAGTTGGCATATTTAGAGCCTGCACAGAAGAGTGGGCCACGCAACAACGTTCAGAACTACACACCGGTGTCGTTAACAATACATAATAATGTAGTAACAATAATACAGCATGTAATCTGTTCTTCTATAATGTCGCATGTTGAAAAGTATAATCTTCTATATGACAGACAGCACGGATTTCGTCACAGATTTTCATGTGCAACACAGCTGGTAGAATTCACAGATCATTTGGCTCTGGCTGTTGACAGGTGGCTAGTTATTGAGTGTGTTTTCTTGGATTTTCGCATGGCGTTTGATGTTGTTGCGCATGGTTTACTTATATCAAAACTTAGAGCTTATAATCAAGATGAAAATGTGCTCCAATGGACTGCTGAATATCTCTCTTTCTGGCAGCAGTCTGTTCTGAACGGTTTTTCTTCGGTAAACGCCCCAGTCACTTCCGAGGTACCCCAGGGATCAGAAGTGAGGCCACTCTTATTCCTACTGTTCATTATTGACATTACGGATAACATCAAGTCAACGTTTTAGATGTTTGCAGATGACTGTATCTTACGCAGAGTCATTAACAATCACAGTGAATACGTAGCTTTCCAAATGATTTGGACATTGTGGCAACATGGTGTGCACGTTGGAAAATGTCACTAAATGTGAGCAAATGTAGGCACGTCACCTTTATTAGGAAGCGCTCCTACCAAGAGCATACGTATCGAATCCTTGAGGCTAGTTTAGTTACTGCAAAGGAATTCAAATATTTACGTTTTTTTTTTTACCTCGGATTTGCAGTGGACTGGGCACAGAAATTACTCAACGAATAAGGCGACGTCGGTGTTCAGTTTTTTTGCGGCGGAATTTCAGTCGCCTACCTAAAGTTCGTAAGAAATAATTGTATTTCACACATATACGATCAACGCTCCAATGCTCGTGTGTTTTCTGGGACCCTCACACCTCGGAATTAATTAACAAACTTGAAAGAGTACAAAACAGGGCTGCCACCTTTGTCTTTGGAAACTATGACAGAAAATTCAGCATGACAGAAGCTCACCACGCTATCGTCGGACTTAAGAACTATCAGGAGAAAACTGCGCTTGAAATTCTTTTATAGCATATATGATTCCCATGCTGGAATTAGAAGAGAGAAATACATGAAACCACCTTCGTATGTTTTCTAAAGAAAGAATCACCCTTGGAAAGTCAAGGAACTTGTTTTTAAATGTGACGTTTAGTGATATTCTTTTCTTTTTGTCTAGACAGCACGCACCTGGAATATTCTTCCGCTTAAGGTCCTACTAATTACAGCCGATGATGCTTTTAACCACGCTTTCAGCGTACAGATGCCCTTCTATAAAGTTTCCTATTTCGAATGAAATCCCCCCTGCTGTAATGCCTTATTGGCGTTGCAGGTACTGAATAAGTGAACAAACAAATAAATAAATAAATAAATAGAACCTACTCGAATAAAAATATTTACTGACACTTACGATACTCCTTAATGCGAAATTTGAGCGCAGCTGTATACGTGTTTTCATTTCATAATATATCGGATGGCGCCGACAGTCGGTCTTGTGCGGAACGTTGCAAACGGAGAGAAGTGTGGCGCGAATGCTTCGTTAAGCTGCAGATCGCGAGAGCCAGCGCGTGGGTGACGCGTGAATGCGATTCATAGCAGCCACAACCGCCGACAAGCCCCCCAGACGACGCGCGCTGCCCTGGTGTCATCTCGTGGCCATCGTAGCCGCACTACGCTTTACTTCTCATGCTTTAGCCATACCCTCCTCCTCCTCTGTCTGCCTAAGGTTACCGCTGTACCCTCCTCCTTCGCTTTTTTCCTCGCGCCTTTCATCCGCCGTTTCGCTCCGCGTTCGCTCTTTCATATATATATATATATATACTTCGCTGTGCTCGTTCACTCGGTTACGCCGACGCCTACGCTCGTCGTAGGAACGGGCGCCCAAGAGCTGCGTAATAAAATATAGGCGGTCCGAGGAAAGACATATGTAAGGTCTGAAATGGAACAAAGAAAATATTGCAAATGAGGCAAAATTATTATGCAAGTATGCAAGATTTCCTGATCTGCAATGGCCCGATTCCAGCAGAATCAAATACGCATACCATGTACATCAAGTTTTCTTTCGCGTCGACTGTAGTTGACACGCCTTTCCTTTATGGCCCCGGTGAACAGACATTGCCACCTATTCCGTTTCGGTTTGGGCTTATGCCTAAGGTGGTACACTGTCACGCAATGTCTACATAGCGCTACTTGCTACGGGGAAAGCACTGGGGCAAATCACAGCATTAGACCGCTTTAAAGTGAGCGACGCTTCGAATTCGTTTCGCTCGCATTTCAATAGTTCATACACTCCCGAGATCTGCCATTGATATAGGGTTTTAATCAGGTTAACAGTTAAAGCACAATCGGCAAGGAAGAAGGGCGAGGATAGTGTTTTGACGAAATGATTTTTGTGCGAAGGAGCGCTACTGTTACACCTTCCCTCTGGGTAACAGTGTACAACTGTGTGCCAGATGTTAGAAAATGGTATTACCTTACGAAATAAACAGAAAATAAAAAAACAATGCGTAACTTCGAGAGCTGTACAAAACTAGACCCATGCGGATAATTCTGCTCTGCCCAAGCCGAACTTACACGAAGTCATAGAGTGACGGGTACTTTAAAGGCCAATGTGGCTCTACTGTTAAAACATTAGGTCGTCGCAAGGGCTGGGGAATTTTGAGCCTGTATATCACTGTGCGAATTTTTTCTAACAGACAAATTGCGTCACTGCCTAGGGTTGAATTCATTTTGCATGTACCACTCTAATAATTTATTAGGCGTCTGAGTGTTTTTACAATTTTTCTGCTCTTGACCTACGCACGAAGTTAGCCCTTTATGACGAGAAATGAATTCGAATAGTTCCTCATCTGCAAGGCACGCTACCAAAAGGGACATACTCTTTTGTCGTGTTTCAACGCACGTAAATGCCTTTCCGTTAAATGTACCATAGTGCAAAGGCCTTAGCAGTGTCTGTGGTATAACACATTTTCTCAAAGTGATAACGGCCACGTGGGTATGATGTAGGAAACTGGCATGCTCTCGCCTCATTTATCTTGTCCATGTGGTGTGGCCAAGCGAAAGGCGGTGGTAAGGCTTGTTTTCATTCGGTTGCTTTATTCCAGCGATTGTAACCAAACGTTTGCTGTACTAATTTTAACTGTGTGGTAGCTAGCGGGCGGGGCCGCATGGTTACAACACAGGGCTTCTGTGCGGGGATGCCGAGGTTAGATTCCATTATCGGACAAGTTCTCCTGTTCATCAAAGATGCCCGAAATAGGGTAAGACAGCACGCTGCCTATCTACTGCCCATTGCCTGGAATGAGGCAAGGATTCTTCGCGTCAATATATTGCCACTCCTGAGCACTAGCAGATCAGCTGCTAAATGCCGCCGCGTAGTGGCGTCGTTGTTGCGAGTACTGTCTTGTTTAGGCGTGAGGAAGTTTGCGCGACCTGTAGCAAGGAAAGTGCACAAGCTCAATTCAGACCACTGCTCGAGAACACAGCACCATCATAAGGCACTGTGCTCGAGTTGTGTTGGCTGCGAGAGCTTTAACAGCGAACTGTGTCATATATGACGATTTACTTGAATAAATAGAATACATGCTGAGAGTATTCTGCTTGTGGTGCTATTTTTTTTAAGTAACCGTTCTGTGTGTTTTCTAACATGACCACAGGAACTTGAGGGCTAGAATTTGCATATGTAAATCAAATTTTAAAACAAACTAGCACTCCTTTTATCATTAACAAAAATGATGGTACATGTTGCTAAAATATGAGAAACAGGCCTTATTTTCAACTCACTAAGAAATTAAAAGTTCATACGGACCTTTTCTAAACCTTCTTGAGGTGACGTCACTTCCAATGGCCGATAAACTTGTCGCTTAGGGTCACCCATGAGCTGGAAAAATGAGGAATCATTGTAGAAAGCTTCAAGTGGTGCACTCTACTTCAAAGTTAAGCCCTCATTCTGAGTGAAACACACGAGCGCTTGCACCAACGGAACAAGACTACAACATGCAAGAGCAGATATACGCCAATACTTCAATTCCGCAATTCTTGCAGACGCGGATCGCGAGTATTACGGATAATTAAAGGAGCTTCCTGCTGGAACACTGAGCTATGGACTGGCTAGAAGTTTGTAACTAAACAACTATTACAGAGGAAACTGAGGCGACTCCACAAAACTTTAGAAAAACATGAAAGTGTGTAAACTGGGCCGCTTCTATAAATCTTGCCCTCACAGAAAACTCACGCCATTTGAGTGTGCAGAAGTCCAGCAACCTGTTCCCCTCCCCCCACCCCCAATCATTTGATATGACAGCAGAGTCACCTCTTCTTCCTTGAGCCAAGCTCCGCAGCCTGTCTAACGGAAACATTTCTTCATTTATGAGCTTCATTACTCCATGAAAAGTAGCTCAGCCAGCATACGTTAAGCATGATTGACACCAAAAGTATCAAAAGAAAGTACGGTGACCGTCGTGTCCGCCTGCTTACTGATAATATTTACATGTACAACGGCCCACGAAAGTATGTGGCCCATGTGTTATGAAGAAGCTTACAGTGTAACAGTTCCACTGTGACGTGTCTATTTAGCAGGTCTCTTATAGGTTGCAAGAAGAAAAAAAAATGTAGTTTAATGCACTAAGATTTAGCACCCGCTAGCAACACCTCACAAACTTGAACTAAGCTTCCAACACACCGACAAATCCAAACAACAACCTGACGCATTGCTTCTCCGAATTTTCTTCGAATACCAAGAAGCATGATGACCATTAAATGAGCACCCTACTGGCCTTACGACGTGCTAAGAAACGAATGCAAAAGCAAAGAGCGCGTGTCGCAGAAAATCCGGCGGCTGCGTCCGCGTAGAGCAGCGGCGCCCAGCGTCATGCGTCGCATGGCCAAAACAATTTTTCGAACAACACATGCCGAGGCACTTCTTGTGACGCAAGGAATTCACTGAACTAATTTAATGTCTCAAGCTAAAATACGTAGAAGAATCGTAAACTACAATTTACACACAACCTACAAAGTCGATAGCTCTCGGATTGTAATTTGAATAAACGAGAAAACAGCAGTTTTGCTACGCGAAAACTCAAACAAACCCCTTTTCCTGCGTTTCTACAATGGAGAGACCGGAGATGGCGTCCGCCATTTGCGCCCGCCGGCGTGTAAATATCTCGGAGACCACGGAGCCGTGTGCCCGCTTCGTTGAAAGATTTCCAAATGACGCTCGACTCCGCCGCATCGCGGCCCCTGCAAGAGGCCGCGTTTCGACCAGAAAGCCCGCCTTCGTGCATAGCGTTCGCTGCGAGCGTTTCCCGGTAAAGATTACGGTTACATACGCTGCAGTTGCCGGGAAGCGTGAGAAGCAGTCAGGGATCTTTGAATGCTATCGTGTTCCACTCTTAAAGACGAAGCTTAAGCATCCTCCAAATTTTTGCTGATTGCCTGCAATGCGCAGCACTGCAACTTTCGCCAACGCTGACCGTGGCTGTGAACTGTACGGGATGCGCACATTTACTGAGAATGGGTAAGAAAAACTACAAATGTGATTTAGGGACTCCTTACCAGCGAAATAGCAAAAAAATGTATAAACCGATTTTTCACAACTCAATATGAGTGACAGTATATATGAGATGGTGCCTACTGCTTACTAATTTGATAACTAAGTGATAAATTTTGTAATTTATCTTTATATTACGCTTGCGGCCCTTCAGTTATCCGGAACGGAAATCAAGTTACGCAGATGATTTTTGCTTAATAGTGTTGAAGAGACATCTGCCGTTCTCAAGATATTCGTCTTAAAAATTTAATAAAAATACGTATTGGCTGTGAACTTTGCATTGCTGACGTGTATAGAGGAATCTCCAAGTCTCCAAGTCAATCTCCTAGTACCCCATATGAATCAGTATTGTTTATCCGACGACAGAGGATACTTCGGTTATCTTGCATATATTTACCACAGAGGCACGCATGTAGAGGTAGCCATAAATCAATCAAATAAACAAATTTTCTGCTGCGCAAAAGAAGAAACAAAATTATGCAGTTGCAACTTACAGTCGCGGCCGCTGCTAGCGGGAACACGGGAGCCGGAGCGTCGCTCTGCGGAGAACCCCACCACGGGCGCCTCATGAGGCCTTGCGGCGCATGCGCAATCAAAGCGATTGGTGAAAAGCCCGGCGCATTGTGCACTAAGGTGAGTCGTCTGCAACGAGTTCATGAGGCGCAATTGGTGGAACTCCGCGGAGGGCTGCCACGAACTACCGTGTTCCCGCTAGGAGTGGCCGCGCGTGTACATCTTAGAAGCTACGTGAGTTGAAGCTTCGGCGAAATGTGTTAATCAAATGATATAATATTTTTCCCATTTCAATGCTGCGTCCTTTGCTTAAAGGAGACTGCATCGCTCGTATGTGCTCTCGCGCACTCCTCCTACCCAGTGGGACACAAGCAGCGATTATCTCAAAGAAGTGTTAGTGTGGCCTACAGTAGTGAACAAAATGTGATTGTGGCCAAATATTACTTATTTCATTTGTTATATTACACGGAGGGCTTAACAGCATTACAGAGGGGAGCAGGCATGGGTAAGATACAACAAATAAGATAATGCAGCGCAATTGAAAACAACTAAGCAAATATACAAAGAACAGAAATAGCTGAACATAGCAATACAAGCAGTTCAATGTAAAAAGAAGAACATGCGTTAATCGTAAGTAAAAAAAAAATGAACTAGCGTATTTCGAAAACGGTAGGGGTACGTTATAATAAAAATGCCTGAATGGAGTCGATTCCAATATATGTTTGTTGCTGGCGGAAAAGAGTCGAATATGTTTCGGTTTGCCATCCGGGCACATCAGCCTTCTGCGCGTGACCGAGGCGTGAGGATCGAGATCTATGGTAGCGTTTTTATCAAAAGCAACTGGAGGTAGCGATTACGGTAAAATGCTTTGTGGAACAAACAGAGGAGAGATAACTGCAAGCTTCTAAGGGTAGAATAACTTTCACTTCATATACGATACGCTAGACGTGTGGTTGTAGCCGGATATGATATGAAACATGCGCAGCAATTTTGTATTGCTTCTGATTAGTTAGTTGAAGTGATGCTACCCGGGTCATATTGTTTAACTTATTTAAGAAGCAGGCGAATATAAATAATAAACAATAAGTTCTTTATTGGGAGTGGTGCCAAGAGGAGATTTCGTTTAATGTAGCCAAACTTGCGGTTAGCGTATGCTGTTGTCGAAATTATATGATGCTCCGCGTTAAGTTACTAGTAATGAGGACACCCACGTATTTGTTCGGCGGAACACAGGCAACAGCAGTTTTAATGAGAGTGTAGTTGCACATGCTCATGAACCGCGAGACACACATGCGTTTATATTTTGTTATATGTAGATCATTTTTCCATCTGACGGACTAGTTAAAAGTGGTATCCATGTCTCCTCAAAGGCCACTGACGTCGTAATAATTAGTTATTACGCGTTAAATAACACATTCCGCCGCGAATAAGCATATGTTTGATACGGTTATATATTGAGTACTGTTAGAGCTTTGGACTGCTTGGCTGGGGGACCGACTTTCGATCTCAGCATCGGGCCCGCACCGTATTTTACTGGAATATAGGTCGAACACGAATGTAGGTTGACCCATCTTTATTTAATTCGCCGAGAAGTACGAAATTACGTTTCCAGTATAGGCGGACCTACACCCTTGTGGAAGAAAGAAATAAACTCTGAATCGGACAGACCTTATTTACCCTAACCTCGGCTACTAGACTTCTCTAGCCGATGCCACAGGATGCACCCTTGTCGGAACGGCAAGACCAGTCGTCTCCTCGAATGCTTCGCGGGCGCCCGCAGTGCCATCATGTGCCTTTGTATAGGCAACGTTTCTCAAGACCAGTCTGAATAATGTGCAAACTGGCTTCACGGCAGTCGCAGTGGAGGGTCTCATGCTGGCTCGGTACTTTTGCTAGCTTTGTTCATGAGGGCAGACCAACATTCCTTTGTTACGAATGTAAGCCAATAATTATTTTGCTCGCACCAGATAACTCACTTGGCCGGTAGTAAGTTCAGCTGGCCACGTCCACCCTGGGTGCCTGGCCCAAACTGTTTTTAATTTTTGTGTATGGTTTTATGTGTCTGAAATATTTGTCCAATTTTTTTTTTGTTGCTCATGACGTGCTTTCTTTCCCCCTGTCTCGGAATTTTTATTCCTGTTTACAATGAGGGCAACACTTTCTTAAAAAAGAATGGTTTACCTATTGAATAGATTTATATTTCTTTTTTGTTTTCTTGCAAGCACGGTTTATCCGACAAGGTTATAGCACCTTGGAACCATGGTCACGTATGTCCGGAAAAGTTCGGAAAGAAGTTTTCGTTGGTCCTAAAAAATAATTTGGCTAGCATACAGCACTTCGAAGTAAAATATATCCCTAATAATTTTGGTAAACACATAACCTATTAGTAACAATCTCTACGCACCTAAAATCAAGTAAGATGACCTTTTTTTCTCTCCCACAGCCCACTGGATCCTTATATGGTATGCTACTGAGATCCTGTGCCCCATTTATAAGCTTCAGCGGGCATTCAGTCAATGTCTGGTCACCTACATAAATATGAAATTAAAATTAAAGCAAGATAGAAACTATCTAACAGCCGCTTAGGGTCGGATATGGATTCTGCTGTGTGAGACGACTGAGAGGATATGTTTGCTTGTTTACTTTAAGATGAAAATGAGTATCCGGTTATGCGTATTTGAGCCCGTCATCTCCCTCTGCGGGGCTACGTAGCTCCAACGTCTTGTGACTTGCGCCTTGTGTAAGTTTTCTGGTTCGGCCAAGTAGGCAAGACCAACACGTCAACACAACGCGCGGCAACGTACCGGCAAGGCTTTGTGCTTAGAGTGCTTACTTTAGTCTCGCACTGTCCACCTGAATTGCGATAAATGAACATGCCTAACTTCTCACGTTGGAAACCTGAACGTACCTCAGCGAGGCGCTTCTGGAAAGTGAAGAAGTCTACGAGGTCATAGCGGAACATGTTGTTTCTCGGCTGGAAAGCATTGTCGTAGTAATCTTCAAACGCTTTGATGAAGTTGCTCTTGAACTCCGAGCTCTGGAACATGGCGTTCGGGAAGAACAGCGTGGGCGGATACAACTGCGAACGGAAGAAGAACTACAGTTTCAGGGGTCAACGCACAGCATGAGGAGCTTGTTAGCCGTTCAGCAGCATTTCGTCGCCATCGCAACAGTGCCTCTAACGTGATCTCTGCCGTGAACAATATAACTGGACTCTACTGAGAATAAAAATTATGCGATTAAGTTCGCAAAGCTGTACTTTAGTAAGGCCTATTTACGATTGACAGGCTGCTGTCGTTACTGTTTGATAACACATTTGGCTGAAGTCTCCTTTTGCAAAAAGATTCTCGTGTAAAAGCTTTGTCAGTATGGGTCCTCATACGACGTGAACCTTTCCTGCGCTTTGCCTTGTTTTCGCACTTTATCGTTTCTTCTTAACGAGATGATGGTCCCTGGGGTAAGCCAAATGAGCCATAAGTCACCTACTTGGAGCTTCATTAGAACATCAAGCTTTCCGACGAAGAAAGAGGGTCTGGAAACTTCAAAAACAACATCACTGACGAGCTACAAATGACCCAACGGGCAGACTGCCTAAAGCCGACCTGTCGAGACACGGTACGGCCAGCCAGTGAACTTACGTAGCAGGTGCCGTCTTTCTCTTTGACCACGTCGAATACGAAGGTTTCGCCCATGGGATAACCGATGTTGCTGAAGAGATTGCTTGGTTCCTCTGGCCCGGACTGCCCGCTCCTTCGGTTCATAATTTCCCCTTCCAGGTACTCGATGACAGCGAAGTGGTACTCTGCAATGCTTAAGGTCTCTAATACCCGTTTGGAATGTGCAGCGGTCACTAGCGAGGATACAGTTTCATCTGAGAGGGATATGTGCGGCGTGGTTCAAGTGGCAATTAACTATTTGCAACAACCACCGAGCAGGAAGCTCCTTATATGAATGTTTATATTCATATAACACGCCTATATGAATGTACATCCTTGAGACGATAGTCATAGAAGCCAACATAGCCGCATAGCCCAATTCCTCATGCAAGATGCTAACCTTCAACATCTTATGTTCAAAAAAAGAACACCTGTTATATATATATATATATATATATATATATATATATATATATATATATATATATATATATATATATATATATATAACAGGTGTTCTTTTTTTAAGTCGTCTTCAGTAATATAGCTGACAACACTGCTGGCCGGCATTTGCATTCACTACCATGTTCAACGTAAGGTGGTGTTTGCCATTACAATGAAGTAAAAAAAATTGAAGTAGCGGGTTTTACGTTGCGAAACCACGATATGAGTTTGAGGCACGGTGCAGTGTGGGGCTAGGTTCTCCACCCAATCCATCTAGGGTTCTGCACCCAATCCATAATACACGGCCGTTCCTCTATTTCGCCATCATCTAAACGTCGTCGCTGCGCTCGGGATTTGACCCCAAGCTACCGTGCTTAGCAGCGCAATGTCATGGCCACTACACCACCAGGTCGAGTACAATAAAGAAATCGGTTTCTCGCTATTGTAGCAGAAATATAAACACCCCATTATGGCTGAGGTTCATGCGAGACAACATTAGCCATCAAGTGGGTGGATGAATTCGGGCCTTTAAAAATATTTTATTGAGAAGTACTTGAGAGCGCTATACTACTGTTACCTGCAATCGGCCACTTTGATTTTCCTCCTTTTAGCTTATATACTGTAGAAAACAGAGGCATGTAAATGTAAGTAAGAAGACAAAGGCGTAACGTTTATAGTGTAAATATGAGATTTGCAAATTATTACCGAACCCTTGTTTTCTATTATTGCACAAGTTACGCGGAGCACTCGTGGAGCCCTCCTTCATCTGAATAATGCTCTGTTTTATTTATTTATTTTTGTCAAGCTAGGGGGCAAGTTTTTTGTTGGTATGCAGGAAAGGTCAAAGTGCGCGGTTTGTTTACGGTCTCACCAGTAACTATTTATGGCAGTGCTCGAGAGCTAAGGTAGGTTTTGCGAATGGCATGTAATTTAGCTAGCTGTATTCAAAGAGCTATTGGTAAGTGCGGAATCCGTTACATGTGCCCGCAACACTGTCCAAATAAACAAAGGTGGCTACTATACGTCCAGGTTCACGGCGGCTCTGTCGCTTGGTGCTGTGCTCGCGTGTCTCGTTTCTGGCGTAGAATCAAGATATTCCGTCGAAGCCTAAAGGATCAGCTGCCCAATACTTTATTTAGATCGGTGTCAAAGGCTTCAGCGACGAGACCGCGAAAATTATTGCGTTGTGCGTGCCAACGCTCGGCCTGCGTAGCGAGCCGCATCACATTTTCCTTAAAAACGAAGAGCCTTTCAAACGAGCCGGAGGTTAAAAGAGGAGTGTTCGTGCGTAGCAGGCCTCTCCTAAAGGTGCAGGCATTTGTTAACAGGCGTTGCTTCGCTAGTGCAGGTGCGATACCTCACTATTTTCGACCTTCGCATACAACTCCGCACTGCGGTTCGTCTTGCAGTATATCCCATATAACATGTCGCAATCCACGGCAGTAACGTGTGCAGTGTTTTCAGAAGCTAACTACGGATATTTTGCACCGACGGAATGCGGCTAAAAACTAATTTTTACCTGGTTAGTGCGTCGCGGGAGGACAAAAAGTCAGAGTTCCGTTCGTGAGTCAGGGCGCACCTTTATTTTTTGTACTTAGCTGATAGGTGCGATACGTTCGTCTGCGTCCGCTGACTCGCACTTGTTCGTGCTCGCAGTGCGCAGTGTTCGAGGCACGGTCTAGGCTTGGGAACACAGCGGGCAGCTGCCGCCCGTAGGATTTCTCAAACCCTGGTGAAACGTGAAAAGTGAATAACAACCATTCGGACCCACTTCGGTGCCTTCGAACCGGTTTCCAAAATTTATCGACAGTTTTCTTTGGGCAAAGGGTATCTATGGTAACGTTTTGCAGAAACCGAAATGACGCTGCACAGAAAGGCAGCAGCGTAACGTCTATTCCAAGAGTGCCTGGGATGTGAGTATTCTTCCGCCTCGCTTTCCTGACTGAATGGCCTCGTGTTATTAATTTGTATGTCACACTATTTAAATACCAAGCGCTTATATTGTGCGGCACTGTGAGCGCCGCAAGGCGCGACATTTCAACTTTTCTTCCTTTTAATCCGACTATGGCAGGCTACAAGTAAGCAGCGATTATAAGCGCTTTGCCTCTTTCCCCACATTGCTTTCCCACTCACCGTCACTGGTTCGACATTGGGCGTATAGGTCTCTCACATTCAGGAGGAGGACAGAGTAGGCCTTCTTTGTCTCCGTCCCTGCAAAGCATGAAACGAGAATAACAAATGTTGCGTAAGAAGACCGTAGCTATAGGCGTATATCGTGCATCCTACATGTTGACAGCCTGTCCACAAACGCCTACACTCACAGAACCTTTGTAATCATATAAGCACCACAGTACACTTCAATGCAATGTCGTGATTGGGTGATTGTTTGATAGATTCTTTCGTTTAGCGAATATGCTCACCATTTTAAAGCAGCTTAGGGAGAACGAACCCGCCATAATGGGAGGTGAGCTGGGCCCTACAGCGTAAAACTATTCCAATCTGTTGTTATTCCAATCTCCTGACGTCAAATTTACGTAACCGCCGACGCAAGCTTTAGGCGGTGACCCGCAGCGTTGCCTGAACAGCCCAATCAAACGCTCTCCTAGTTTATAGGAGGTCACTTTTGTTTGCTTTCAAAACCAATAACTTTGCGTACATTGAGCGGTTTTTCTTATCTAATTGGCTGACAAGAGGCGGAGCTCACGCTCAAGTGGAGAGGGTTTCGATGGGGCCGAGCCAGTGCACTGAAAATAGATAATCGGATGAAGAGACAGGTGTCGTCGTCTGCGATTGGTCCGCTTTCCCTTGCTTAGCTTACGCTGGCTTGTATAAAATCGCGGCGGCGTGCAACGGAGAGTTAAAAATGCCGCTAAAAGGGATCTTCAGTAAAAAAGCGCTGGTAGAGTGACGTCGTATACGTGCCTAAAGGGCTCGATAACGTTATACGGGCATGCAAAACGCTTTGTTATACGCAAATAAACCCATGCTCTCCGGCAGGTGCGAGTAGCCAGTGCCCGAGCGATCGGCGGCAGCCATCTCCTATTGCTTTCGAAACGAGGCAGTGTCCGGATATTCAGAAAAATAAATCCAATTTTGTTTGGCATATCAATGCATCTTTAACGCATACACGTCACCTTGACGCAATGAGTTTTCGCGGTTTTGTGACGCCGAATGACAGACAGGTGAAGTGGGTGCAGCCTCAAACCTTTTGACCAATAGCAGAGAGTTAATGACGAAAAGGCACTGAATCGGAAATAATTATTTTCCTTTTGTTCGGTCGAATCATGCATAATCAGCGTGTATACATCATGTCAGATTGGGAGTTATCGCGGTTTTCGTGACGTCGCGTGACAGACAGGCGACCTGGGGTGGCCAAAAATGTTATTAATCACTCGCGGAGGGCTGATTGCAGAATTGGAATCGAAAGGTTTGGAACAGCTTTACGTTATAGCGCCCCTGCTTTGTTTCGGGCCATGATAGTTTCGTATTATAAATGGGTGTTATGGATTGACAGCTCTTCTCATTTTAATAGCTGTTGGTGTCCGTCGCAGGAATTCCAATGCGCTTTCCCTGAAAATTCTTATAAAAGGATCTCGGTGCACAGGGAAGATTCGAAATCTGGGCCATCGCATTTCAATAAAGCTCTCCCACTCAAGCAAACCACCTATGCTATTGCAGATAATATTGAGCCTCGAGAGCGTTCTCACTCTATAGGGTGTTATGACTGACACACGCATTCTGACTCGCTGCCGTCATACTGCTAGGCTACAGTTATTTCATTGAGGCTACAGTTATTTCATTGAGCAATAGCGGGCCTGTCATGATTGAAGTGACGATGATGACGACGATATGACCTGGCACGGGCTGTTCGTTCTGGGCAGGGCTACATGCAGGCACGCACGCAGGATTTTTTTTTTCGGGGGAGGGGGGGTGGGGGGCAACCCAACGTAACTTTCTATGCAAATGAGGGGGAGGGTGATTTTACTAGTACAATTGTGACTAATGCCCACCATTTGCCATAAAGACGCGTAAAGCCACAGAAGAGAATTCAAATAACTTGCATCTCACAGGTACGCCTGTTAGATACACCTCTTCTTGGCAAACAAAGAACCACATAAAATGGATTCGCGCATGAAAGGCGCACAGGAAGAACCTTGCCAAGAACAAGATAACACGCGAAAGTGCAAAATAAACAATTCTAGTAGCGTTTTTGAATTAGCTCTGGAAGAATTATGGAGAAATGTATATTTGCGGAACAATCATAGTTCTTTTGGATACCTCGTTTACTGCGCTACCAAGAAGCAAAACCGACTCGTGTTGTTATTTGGTAAGTTGCGTAACGATGCATGGTCACCCATCCCGTGCAACTGCGTAGAGCGCAAGACGCTGCACTTCTAGACGTACCGCGCGCACCGCGGAAGGTTAGAAAAACCCCCCGTTAGCACAGCAGGGAAGTGGCTACGTCAGGCGGCTCGATTGATAACTGTAGAAGCGTCATTCAAAACACACAGAATTATTCTCCACTTCCGGCGGCGTTTTCCCTACTTCCTTTTTCGATAAAAGTATGTTGATCCATAAATATTTTTACAAACCATTTTCGCTTTTCCTCCCAGTTTGGCTGTTGCCTCGTCTTTCTCCCTTAGTAGGTCGCTTAATTTCTCATCTCTTTGCAACTCTTGTTTCCAGTTGCCAATTTTGCACGAAAACCGCTCTGGGGTAAGAGAAAAACCGGTAACGGTGAGAGTCACATTGCTTATGGGGTGAACGGTTATTGCAGGGTCTGATGATGGACGCTGTTTCTCCATATCTTATTTTCCACCTTATATAACCCATATCGCGGAAATATGGTTCCGAGGGTCAGCCAGCGTCGGGGTGAGCCGTCACTCGAGGAAATGATGAAGCAAAATGAAAAGTTAAATGCAACTGGCGTTTTATCCGGCCACAATTCGTTCCACGAGCACAGACCAGCCGACTATGAACCGAATCCCTTTCTTGGCCCCTGGATTAGTCTAAACAAAGAAGATTGAACTAACGAAGCAAAAGGGATGCGCGTGATCGTTGAATAGATCGTGACATAAAAATTGTGTTGGGCATTATAACTAAAATAAAATACTTTAAATAAAACAATAAACTACGCCCTGCCTGCTGCAATAGATGGTGACAACTGAATTCATATTGAGTTAATCACGTGGGCACTGAATCGATGAGAAAACTGGCCTCCACACCCCAGAAGATGCCGATAACTACCGCCATACAGAAGGAGTGAAAAAATTGGCAACCATTCCACTCTGTGAAGATGGTATGGCAGCGAAAGCTGACAACAGTCGATGCTCCCAAACAAAAAGCGAAGTGTTTCACCTCCGCTGCGGGTCTGTCTAAAGATAGTTCAATACCGGACCGACCCGCGGCGGAGATGAAGCAGGCGTTAAGCACCCCCCGCCCCCGTACGTGGGCTGCTCCCGAAGATAGTGCAACACCGGGCCGACCCTCGTCAGAGGTGAAGCAGGCGTCTCACCTACCACAAAGACTTTCGTCACGCCTATACCGCCTCCATGAATCCTGGAATCTCAGGCCTGGACGGCATCGAGGTCGATGACTGATTGAAACTCTACGAACGCCTCAGCACTAACAACACGTGGGACCCTACTATCATGCTCGCGAACGTTATTTTTTACCTCGACGGAACGCCTCGAGTATAGCTTCAAACTCAGGAACACTAGATCACAAGCTGGGACACCTTCAAGCAGAAGTTTCGCGACGAGACTGATTTGGGCACCACTTGGGTCGACAGTTAGCTGCCAAAAAGGAATTACCTGCTCGTGCGTCGACGTCAACGGAGCCATATGTAGCGTACATAGAAAACGTCTCAGCTCTCTGCTGCAAAGTCGATGAAAACATGGCAGAGGCGGACAAAGTTGCGCATGTTCTTAAAAGGATTGCCGACGATGCCTTCAACTTTCTTGTGTTTATCAAGGTTACAACAGTTTACGCCATTAAAGAATACCGCCGTCTAGAACAAGCCAGAAGCCGACACATCACACATCAGTTCCAGCGCCTGCCGAATACTACAGCGACATCATCGTTTGACTATCTCTTTCGCCGGGCCAGCGCCTACGTTAATGTTATGCGTATCGTTAGGCGTGAATTCGAGGCGGCCGCTCCAACTGCCCAGGCGCCTATATACGTGAACCCGCCTTCGGTTTCTATACTTCTCATCCAAGCTGTCGTCCTACAGGAGATCGCCAATATGGGGATCTACTGCTTCCTCGGCTCTACGCTCCGATGTCCAGCCACATTTTGCAACTCCCCCTCGTCCCACATCAAACTTTTCTCCATGGTTCCGTAATCCGCCCGCATGGGGAACTCCCGACGACAAGCCTATTTGTTTTCATTGTCACCGCGCCGGCCACATCTCCTGCCACTGCCGAAATCGCTGGAGTTCTACAGCACAGATGAATTTTCCGGGTTACTTTAATGCACCTGGCCGCTATCACTCTTATATGTCCTGATATGACCAAGTTGCCCCTCAAGAACATGTACCTGAGCCCCGGTACTCCCGCTTGCCTTCCCCCCAACGCCGCCGTCGCTCCCCCCAGCCCCGCAGACCATCTTCTCCGACCTCTCTACTATGCTGCCAGACGGATAACTAAGCAATGCGGATCCTAGAGGAGGCGCTGCATTGCATCAATCAAGCCGAAATCCTCTTTTGACAATCCATACCGAACAGAACTTCCTGGATGTACAGTCACACGGTGTACAAGTAACTGCACTCATCAACACTGGAGCACACCTTTTTATCATGAGTGCTGAATTTCGCCGAAGGCTCAAAAAAAATTGTGACGCCTGGAATGACTCAAGTCGTCCGTGTAGCCAATGGCGTAACAGCTGCTGTCGTTGGAATGTGCACCGATCATGTTTGCATCGCTTATTGACAGACAGTTCCTCTATTCGCCGTCCTTGCCGAAGGCCCGCATGACGGGATCCTGGTCCTCGACTTTCTTGCCGCGTACTCCGCGCTTATCGACTGTTCAGCCAACACACTCCGTCTTGATATTCCCCTTCTGGACACCACTGACCCACCTCCAAGCCATCTCTATTCCACTGAGTACGCCCGCTTGCCACCACAGACGTAGACTTACGTCGACTTCGTGTTGTCGCCGCCAGTTCCTGAGGGTGACTAGGTTTGGCGCCCCCGCCTCGTTCACGACATCACAGTACCCCAGACCTTTCTTTCTATAGTGGTGAACTGCATCTCCCTTCTTGTGAATTTCAGCTTGACACCACAAATGCTGCCACAAGGTAGCACTTTCTTGGTCGTCCTCAAAACCGTCGCTGGCAGCAGCGTTCTTGGACGGGGAAATTGCGTATTTCCCCGTCGCTTGGTGCTTAACATTCACCTTTTATGTATTGCTGTCGGAGAAAGCTGCGTATGCAAGCTACCGTGGCAATGTTCAGCTGTTACTCGCAGTAGTTGCTTAGTGGCTATGGTGTTGGGCTGCTAAGCACGAGGTCGCGGGATCAAATACCGGCCACGGCGGCCACATTTCGATCGGGGCGAAACGCAAGAACACTCGCGTACTTATATTTAGGTGCAAGTTACTGGCACAAATTATTCTGCAGTCCCTCACTACGGCGTGCTTCATAATAATATCGTGGTTTTGGCACGTAAAAATCCATAATTTATATGTTCTAATGTTCAGCGGTTGGAAAACACTACTATGGTCTTGGGTGTCGCCTGTACTTACGAAATTGAAGATAGTCACGCTATATATTACTCTTACATTTATTGATCGTGGTACTGCTTGAACCAATGCCCTCAAGTCAAACATTTCCGCCTAGGGGCTATTCAGTGAAGGCTTACGCCAGGTTTACCGTCATTAACTGTGCCAATAGGGCTGCAAAACGGACCACAAAAGATGCCCAGAAACTAAGGCATCAAATCAATCAACAAAATAAGGGCCTGGCTGGTGGTTATTGAGCAAATCCATCAATTTGTTTTTCGCACATTGTATTCGGGTAATACACGCGTTTTTACACTTTAAAACAATTATCTCAAAACTTCACTTTTTTGTTCATTTGTCTCATTACTTCAGCAACCGAAAATGCCAAGCAAAAGCTTTTGCCCCAATGTCAGGTGTTGAGGCTTCAAAATCTACTCTAGCAGAATAATCTTTCTTGAATAAATAATCATCGTCGCAATAAATATTTAGGACTTATACTGAATAAAAATTGAGCATAAGTAAAGAATTATACAAAAACGTGCTGCATGGTATCCAGTGAACTTTCCTCTACAATAAAGAAAATAATTCGGAATGCAAGGATACTAGTATAATTTTTCAAACTTAGATGTTTACCGAGAAAACGTGGCCTAAAATATATGGTGGTTATAGCTAGCGCGTTATTTTGTGCCCGTCAATCAAGAGGATGTAATAAAAAATAGTGGCACGCAGTAGTACCATTTTGACACCTGTTATCATCTGCCACAGTGTTTTTAAACAAGTTGGGCTGCTTCTGTCCTTCGGAATCTCAACGCTGTCATTAGTAGGAATTCTTTTTTTTCTTGTTGCTCAAGATTGGTTGCATCGACGTCGTCTCCATGCTTAATCTTCGTGGTCAGATTACGAAATTCAGATACCCAGTAAAAGTGAGCGCTTTGTTTTTCTTCTACTCAAGCCACAGGCATTCATTTAAAGACATCCTAGTCCCAGGCATTTCTGTAGACGAGTAATAAAATTATAAAGCAGTGTTTTTGTTAAATTCATGCGATTAGGCCTATTTATGCCGCTCAGCTATGCACGCTTCTTGTATGAAATATATAAGCATTCGAGTGCTTCGCCTAAAAAAAGCGGTGACTCTTCTCTTCTAAATCATTCGCAGTTGTAGTGGAGAAGTTCCAGTGGATCTACTAACCGCCGATGAAGTGGTCGCTTGTTATACCCCCGCCCCCAGCCCCTCTTTTCCGGATTATCCAAAAACCAGAGCGATAAAAGGGTTGGCCGTTCATCGAAAGGCTGAGTGACCAACCTGCGTGCAAACGTTGCTCAGGAGACCTAAATACGTGTTTTGCAAGGGGCGGACACACATGAAAAAGAAATGGAATGCGCTCACATGAAAGGCCAAAAACCTGCAAAAGGCCTACAGACGGCTTGTAGTGCCAACAGGTGTGGAATTAGTGTAGAATGACCAACATTCCGTGCACTGCGATACAAAGAGGAAGTTCAGATGGTTTTCAACGGCATCAACTACGTTTCCAGTAATTTCCAAGTTTTGCTCTGCGTAAGGTATTTCGGACTGATGCACAAGTTAACATATCAGTTCTCAAAATACAGGGCGCCGTTATCCCACCTGTAAGAACTTCCATTTTTTTAAATAGCTCATTCGTTCAATGCTTAAGATTGGTACCACATCTGGTGTCTTAGCATAGGCATCTATACAACGGTAAATATGTGTGCCACAATTTTCTCTTGAGTTCCCCGAACCAATAAAAAGCTTCAATGTATATAGAATATGTTACTCGAGTAGTAGTTCAACGTACGCTCTTAATAACTTAAATTTCATTGGACATGACAAACAGTTGAGCCGTATGCAAAGCTTAAAAGTGTGCGGGTAAAGTACATTTCATATGTTTGTTTTGGTACAGCAAGCTAAAATTATTACTGGAACTGCTCGAAATGTCTGGTTTCACTATAAACGGAGCTTGGATTTTTCAGCAAGGACAAACGTTCAATAAGCGTATTTGCGGTAGGCTGTACAAGCAGTTCGCAACTGCATTCTTTTCCTTCAAAACGCCGTGCCGAGCCATATACGACACTTTCAAGCTTTTCTGTTGTTCTTCGCTCTTCTTTAACCTCTCTCTGGTAATGAAATAGTCTTCGCAATCTCACTGAACCAATGCTTTCGACAAAATGCAATGAAACCGCAGCAACAGCCGCGAGGTAGTGAGGCTTGCCCTTCTGTAGCAACGAGGCAAGTAGCTGGTACTCCGAGTTGATGAAGTCCAGGTGCGACTCGTAGATGGCTACGTTCAGGTCCACAGCCTCCTTCTGGAAACCCGTGCAGGCGTACAGGAAGTAGCTGTCACATGGGTTGCTGCGCCAATCGACGAAGCCCATGGTGCGGTGCTCTGCGAGACACCCGCCGATTTGTTTGACGATGGATTTTCGGCGGTCACCGTTTGACAGGACAGGCTGCCAGCTCACAGCTCTCAGGATCACTTGGCACTAAGTTGCGAAGTAATAATAATAGTTAGGCTGTCCTGCTCAATATATGTTTCTGCCTGTTAACTTGTTTTAGACGTCTTCCTTAGTCTACTTTTGCTTATGTATGCAAACAATATCTAAAACACATCCTCTGGTGGCGAACCAACTGCTGGAGTATGAAAAAATAAAACAACCTCTTATGTAAAACTTTATCAGATCTCGACACTCAACGTGGCATATAGCACAAACCTAGCTATTCAACTAAAGTACTTGAGGAGGTGGAAATTATTTCACTGGAAAGCAAAATGTACAGATTAATCTACTTTTAACTAAATACTTATGCGCACATGATGCAATACGCGAATTGAAACCCGTGATTTCACAAGGCACACTGACTTGGAACGAATTTTGAAACACGAACCAGTTGTGAGATAAGCGCTATCAAACGTGCGGTAAAAATGCACTGTTGTTCCAGTTGAATACCTTTTTTTGAACAAAACGTACTTTTTTTTACATTAAAACTAAACACTTGCTAGAACACCAACGCACATCGATGCATGCTTTCGGAACGTATATCTCGAAATTGTGTCATGCTCGGGATTGGTTCCAACTGGATATGATTTTCGAAGACACCGGCTAAAAATCGTGAATTGCAATATGTGCTGTAAAGTAATTATTTAGACCTTAATCAGCAAGACCTTGTAAATCAATCAAATTTATTGTGCTGGAAATGTCCGCCTCTGAGAAAAATCCAGCTCAATATATATATATATATAATTGTGCTGCATGCTACCGGGGATATTCAAAAATTTTGTTAAGTACAAGAACACGCACATATGCGAATTTTTAAAAGAGGAATATTAATATCTGATGGCTGCAACTGTTTTTAGGATAACTGCCCTGCAGCGCGCTGGTTATGCACAATGTCACAGCCATAACAGCCTCTCCTGGGACGTGCGCAGTCAACCTCTTCAGACGTCGAGTGACAGTTCACGCCGGAGGTCCACACAATCCCTTAACAATATTCGATTGTTACTATCGGCCGTCGCCATAAACCACGTGAATCTTTGAAAAGACACATACAACCATCTTTAGGTCAGCCTTCCATAGCGTATTACGGGTTCAAATTGTATTTATGCAATAGAGTTACGCAACTCTATATTGCTTACACACAGTGGTGGTTTTCTAGCATATCCAAGATGTAGACCACATACCGGAACATGCGCGGAAAGGTAGAGTTTAAGAAATTAAAAAAGTGCAAAATATAAGACGGCCATAAAAAAATAGGACCTCATCGTGCAACACATTGCTATAGGCAAGTAAGCGCAGTGTAAAGCAAGTTTTATTTACATCTGCCGCAACACCTATCCCGCTCCCATCCTTCCAAAACAGTTTGTGTGCTACTATAGCTAATTTATAGGAAACTGACATGCATCGCAGCGATACGGGACTGACAACACATTTCATATAGTGCAAAAGTATTTTGTTGGCATTATCCTTCCAACCTACAACCACCACGCAAACATAAGCGCCATGAAACATCATTGCATATTCGGTCACCTGCTTCATGACGAAAATATTTCCGCCTATGCACATACTTCGAAAGATACGGCCGCGTTGAATCTGTCCACGACAGTATATTACTTCAGCTACTTACATCTCGATTACAATTGAGCACAACGAAAAGTATCTCCAATATCTAATAAAACGTTGCAGTGCATAGTTTCTTCCCAGAACATTCAGGAGTGAAAACCACGTTCACTGATTTACAGATACCAACAGCAAGCATCATTCAAATGTTTTTGATCTAGCCAGCAATATATACTGAGAAATTTATTTTCTATGACGTTGGTACGAAAGTGTATTAGCAGATAATAGTAGTAAGATATTGTGCCGTTTAAGTGACAGAGAATAACGAGGCAATGCCATTGTCAATGACGAATCCAACTATTCATTGTGCGAACTTATGCCAGCAAACGTGATTGACCTTCAAACCACAACGATAGCGGCTGCCGAAACAATAGTCGGCAGCCGAAATCGGACCTATGGGACAACAAGGTCGGCTGCTTAAACGTAAATCACTGAAGTTTCAGCATAATTACTGCTCCTCCCAGTGAGATCAGACAAGGACCAACAAGATAACACCCGTGAATTGCTGCTCCTCGATATAAAGAGCACGAAAAGTCTACACCATTCACCAGTTCAGCTTGAGCAATTTCCACCATGTCACATGGCGACACAATGTTATTTGCATCCATCCAACGGCAGTCTACAGAGACTTCGAAAACACACCTTTTGCATTAAAACATTATTTTGCATGAAGCATCTGCGTCAGGTTAAAAACAACTGCCCAAAACAAAGTTGTAGTGTCACCACTACGGCTTCTACAATATCGCTATTGTTTGTTTATTTATTTATTTCCTCAAAGGTCTCTGTTGAGACATTACATGAGGGAGTGGGGAGTTTGTGACAAACATAGATGCAACAAATTAAAAAGGGATATTTTCGATGAGTCGCTTGAATGCAAGTGGGTCAATGATAGTGGCAACTTCGGCGGGCAGGACATTCCGGTCTCGTGTTGCTTTGACACAAACTGTGATACTCAATCAAACAATTACTGAATGCGTCAAATATTTCGGTGTGTATTCTCGCCATACTATAAGTTCCTTCAGAAGGTTTTCCGTGCGTCAATATGGCTGCTTCTTGCTGACGGATTAAGAGAAAGCAGATTCTCACCATACTCCTCGCATCCTTCGTCGTCGCAGATGTCGTACTGGCTTTCGTGTAAGTGGGATGCCGCTCCGGTAGAGACTGCGCGTACAATACACGAGAGCAGGATGTTAGCGTATCACTCGAGCAAGCATTAGAATGCGGCATAATTACCGTTGTGTTAATGATAATAGCAGAAAGGATTCAGCAGCACAAAACGCGCTCACGAACATAACCAATCAATTACGTGACGCGCTCAGTGCGCTAAATTTTCTCTCGCTTCTGCCAAAGCCAGATATATTGGCACAAGCCCAATTGGAAATATCCCGCCACTCGTTATCCACTGAAAAATGGCTTCTGTCGACGAAAAGGAAAGCTTATTTATGAGTCTACCATTGGAAAGAAAGCTCGTTCTATAGTAAGTGCATGAGCTTAAAAAAATAATTACTGCAGGCTGTCATTCTCTCCTGCAGCACATGATGTCATTGATGGTCCTTTGAAAGAAATGAACATCCCTTCCCCTACCAGAAAATGGGAGTAAGCGTATCCTGCGTGCGCCTGACCTTCATCACGCTTAAGTAACCCACAGGTTACGGTGCCGGATCGCTTCGGCCTCCCGCTCCCTCAGCTCGGGATGTTCTTCTCGTTGCTGTCGGATTGCCTGGGCTCGGGCGGCTCTAAAGGCGAGTTTATGGTCCGACGTTATTGGTGCGCGGGCGAGCATCGCTCGACGTGGGCCGCGTCAGAGCGCGTTGGCAGCGTCCGGTTACGGTATTTGCGCCAGTGCGTCGAACCATAGGCGGAACTATAGACGCTATTGCTCTCGCCAGCGTGACATAACGTCTGCGCGCGCTCGCGCTACGTCGGACTACATTTAGACCTTAACGGCTGGATCGGCGCACTGACTGCTAGTCCTTTCACGGGCGAGTTCTCGCCGCCGCTCGTCGAAGGCTGTCCTTTCCTTGGGGGAACGCACAACGCGTGGCTCTCCCATCTGTTTTCCGTGACTGAACTGAACGAAACTGAAGCCGGCACAGTGCGCGCGAAACCAGTTACTGCCCTTTCCCATCCCGGCGGATGCGAAACGGCTATGATTGGTTGTGGCGGTTGCGTGAGCGCGCGCCTATGCAGCTGGAATCCTCACAAATTCTTTGTCATGGTGCATCGTTGAACTTAAAACATAGAAAGATGCAGTCCTCCATATTCGAAGACGCACTTTGACTCAGTGGACCTCTTTCGCTTTGCCCGAATGCAGTATAGCGCCGATACTTCACATAACTAAGAAAAACGAAAGGCCCCGCTAGGTGGCTCAGCGGCTATGGTGTTTTGCTGCTAAGAAACGAGGTCGCGGGATCAAAGCCCGGCCGCAACACCCGCATTTCGATGGGGGCGAAATGCGAAAATGCCCGCGGGCCCTGCATTGGGGAACATCAGAGATCCTCTGGTGGAAAAATTAATCCGAAGTCTCCCACTGCTGCGTGGCTCATAATTAAATCGCGGTCCTGGCACGTAAAACCCCAGAATTCATTCAAGAAAAACGAAACAAGCGATTCAACTTCATCAATGCACCTCGATGCTGTTACGATGTCCAGAAGTTGCCTTGCAACGTACATTTCCATCCTAGTGCCGAATCCCACCGCGGTGAGTTTGTAGCCGCAACTCGCTTTATGCAAGCGGCGCGTCACAGGAGCGATTGTAAACCGTACTCGCCTATATTCCGAAGAGAGCGGAATGGCAAAACCGTCATGTACGAATTTAAATTACGTGTACATTGCAGAGTGATGATGTCGTGGATATAAAAAAACAGAATTTCACTCCGCAGTGCGTCGCAAGGGCATTTTCACCGGTATTAAGTAAAACGAAAAAAAATGAACTCTTATTTAACAAGGATGTTCCCTTTGTTCAAATTTTAAACTAAACATACATGCGTTTCGCGACTTGATGCATAGAATACATGCCGAGCGTAAGCCATGTGGCGTAATGTGAATGCTTGTAATATCTGAGAACATCTATTTGTGAAATAGCAGTGCGGAGGAGCACATTGAGCTTAATATGTCGACATAATCTATATGTACAATGCTCAGAATTGCCAGAGAAAAATGGGTATAATGATCATATGCAACACTATAAAGAAAGCTGGAAAATATTAAAATAAAGAAATACTTCTTTACCACAACAAATTTATTTCGACGTGAACTAAAAAGATTCCTAATTTTCAAATAGTATTCTTCTATTTATATGGGGGAAACAGTTTTTTTCTTCGGCATGTCTTTTGTCGTAAGCGCTGCCCGCACAGCTATTTTTGATTATCTCTTTTCCGCCCTCAATGGAACCTTCATTGCAGCTGTAGGCAGAGAAATTAGTGCTCCCTTGTGAGAAAGAGTACACCTGCTCATTCAGCCAATCAGTGGCACTCGGAGCGTAATTATATAGGGTGTCCCAGCTAACGTAAGCCAAGCTGTTCAACAACAAAAAATATTTGAAAATCACGGTGCAAGGCGCAATCTTAATGCTACGGTTTTCGGTCGACATACATCTAACAAGCGAATGCCGCCGCTTCTATAAGTGTATCCTGCACCGTGTTTCTTCATCCTTTCTTTTTCTTTGAATAGCTTAGCTAAGGTTAGCTGGGCCACACGGTATATATTCGTAGAGCTGCGAGCTGCCATTTAGCCAGTGTCCTGAACTGCTGGGTGTCTCGTCGTTTCTCGTATGTTCTATGTACCATGGTTACCTCTACTGGCATTTCTTACAACCGCATTGCTGTATTACAGTGCATACGTGAACTCTTGGAACAGCGACTTGATCGTCTGTTTTGCTGACATAATGCTACATAACAAAACGGAATTTCCGTAATATGGAGGGTCCGTTCTCCCAGCTCTACCGTTTTCAAAAACGAAAGTGAGGGTGGCGACATTGTTGAAGAAGCTTTCTCCGTATTTTAGCCTCATGTGATTTTACCGTGTAGTGCCAGTGTACATTTAGAAAAACCTTGAACGCCGCCAGAACTACCTATGGTTACCTACGCTGCCCTGCTGCTGATCCGAAATCTCTCCCCTTGTCTTCGACGCCACCAGCCAATCACGTAGATGCAGAAAGGGCTTCATTATGAAATTATACCTCAGTGTAGTTATCGATCTGCGGCGTATGATTGCCTCATTTCACTACGGTAATTAAATACGAGTCCTGAAAAGAGACGAATTGGATCGTTGCCCGTAAAGACGTTGCTGTAACACTTTTTGACGTCATGTGCATGTAAATGAATTCAAGTATTCTGCGCCATGTTAAGTTGAAATCAGCTTTCCGGAATTTTGAAACTAGCGATTTTCGCCACAAACAATGACAACATTAGTATTTGCTTCATTTGCGCAGCAGATGTTTTTATGATATCGAAGTGAATGTGCAAGCGTTGGAAAATTAAAATGGCCAATCGGGAGGTATGTGTGCGCAGATTGTAGGGGACTTCTTGCCTGTACCCTAAAGTGTACCAGTAAATTTTGGAACGCCAACTTTTGCATTACGTTGAGAAAACGCGAGGAAAACTGCTTGGCAGGTCAAGTGAATTCTCCCATTCGATATTGGGGCATTTCTTGTTGGGCTAGTTGGCGAAGCATTTATTAGAAGAGGAACACAAAGCATAAAAGGAGCGATAAAACGAGCGCGACTACTAACTCTTTCATTCTGTTTTCGAAGATCGTATATATGCGGCTCACATTGACACAAAGCCGTGCGCAAAACCGCAAGTCAACAGATGAACCACAGAAAAGCAATAAGCGCAGGCAATGCGGAAAACGCTAGCAATTAATGTTTTACAAGTATACCTGCTCCTTCCTCCCTTCGCCCCCCCCCCCCCCCCGCACACACACGCACACAAGGGACAATGCACTCAGATACATAAGTGATACGCCTGTATTCTCGTGCCGGTCACACAGCACCTAGTTCAAACGCTCAGCCCGAAAAAAAAACGCGCCTCTATTCTGCCCTGTGAAAGCGGACGTACTAAAGCGACGTCGTTGTCGACGTTAGGCTACCACCACCAACACAAGCGACAAACGTTACGTCACGCGCGCACGCACCTGTGCCGAAGTGCAGCATGCATCCTCATTCTTCTTCGCATTCAGAAGAAAGTTTCGGATTGTTATTCGAATATACGAGAAAATATAAAACTGTTGTGCGGACACTTCCTGAAAGACAGCTGCCGCTTGAGGCCTGTCTGAGCGGCCGCGGCCGCTGAGCGGCACTACCATTAGTGAAGCATACACCCTGCTTCTTGTTGGCCCTCCCCATCGCGCAAGTGCGTTATTTCTCTAAGCAAAATGCGCAGAAAATTCGTAAAGTATGACTTACACACAACCTGCAGACATCATAGCATCGGATTGTAATTCGAATATACGAGCAAACATAATTCTGTTACGCAGAAACTCAAACATATAGCCTTCCACACTGTAAACAATTTCCGTCATTATACGGAGGATTTCCGTCGTTATACGGAGAATTGCAGGTAAAGATACGGAAAGTATGTCATATTTCAAAAATACGGCAAAATCTGCCGTTAATATAGGGAAAGTGCTCTCCGTTTTAAGCTTTACGGACATTTAACTGTAATCATATGGAGGCTATACTGTTTTGCACGAAACAGACAGAATTCCGTATTTTTGTTATGCGAACATCCGTATTATTGTGAAAAAATTTAAGCTGTCTGAATGAGCGCTCGTACTCACAAAGTTTCAGCTAACTATATTTTATTGAACGCGCAGACTGTACGCATTATGAAGATACGTACAAAATGTGAAAGCTAGCCTTCTACCGAAAGCTGCAATAACAGATCGTATAAATATATATACGCATCTTCTATTCCGGTCGCAGTTTGCCGCGCATATGGGCCTTAACGCTGATCATATGCGCAAATATATACGTGTTCTCGCAATGTTCTCGAATTAAGCGCTTTGTAGTTGATAATACAGCATATACATATAAGTGAACGAAGAACTGTGGGCATACTTGTATACGTAAATAAGCTTGCGGTACTCAGGTGCTGGTGCACTGGGAATGACTTTGGGGCTTTACGCCAAAAATTGTGCGCACTATAAATTAGTACCGAAACGCAGGGAGTAGTATAATGACCGTAACTGCGTTTACATTTAGCTACAAATGGTCTCGAAGGGGACTGGCGGCCTATAGATCCAAGTACAACGGTCGGATGAAATTTTCGAATGCGGCAAACAATTAACCCAAGTTTGAAAGGGCTTTGCTGAACTGCAATGTAGTTGGTTTAACTCATTCCCATAATATTTACAATATCTCTCGTCTCTGCCAATAACTGCCCTTTGATTGAGACAAATCGATTACACATAATCTTCACTGTTCATGTGTTAATTCTTGCGGTAAGATGTAATCGCAAACATTTGGCGCTTCATCTTGAAATAAGACCGGTAAGCGCGCTCGTTCGTGTACGGCAGAATAAAGAACGCGAACATGCACCGATATGTGTGCAAACTACTGGAAGGTGACTGAAGATGAAGGACCTATTACCGTGCTAGTACTGTGTGTACTGTCAAAAAGAAGAAAAAAAGGACGGAAAGAAAGAATGTCCAGTGCCGAGATGTAACAATTCAAGGTTTCTTTTTTTTGACCCAGAATGCAACACCATTAGTTCCATGTGCTTTATAATTGGGTAAATGTTATGACACAACTCATTATTTACCCGTTCATGGCATGCGCCAACCAGCCCAAATTATCACTATACTAGAGCTTATTGACGCATCGTAATGCTCTTCTTTGCACTTCATTGCAGCACAGGGGTTTGCTATCCCCAGTAGCGAACGGTTTCGTTGACCTCCCTGCCTTTCTGCTTCTTGCATTCTCTCTCCCTTTGTATAAAACGCACTAACTTGTGGGAGAGAAAGCGTTCTCCTCTTTTAGAATTCAATTATTTTGCAGTTCCACTAACTAGAGCACAAATGCGAAAACGAAACCGAATCTGTTCTGTTCTCCGCGCTCACAGAGTGCGGCACCAGGGGGCAGCGCGTGCTGCGCTTCCCCCTGGTGAAGGGCTGAGGAATATGGAAGAAAGTGATTGGGCTGGGAGAGTGTTCAGGTATCTATACAGGAAAAACATTGATTCACAGTGGAGGAAAAGAACTAGGAAGCTTACCACCAAGTATGCGGCCTGTAGGGTGGGCAACACAGTAACAAAGAAGGTCAAGCGTAAAGTCAGACAGGCTGAAATAATCTCATGGGTGGCGGCAATGGAAAAGAAACCTGCCATGAGTAACTACTTAAGAGGAAAAAACGAAATCAGGAAAGAAACCATTTATGATAACTCAAAGGGAAGCTCATTACTTTTAGAAGCGAGATCGGGATGTCTTATAACACGCACCTATAAAGCGAGATATAAGAAGGAAGAAGAAGCATGTGCTTGCTGCGGTAAAGCTAGGGAAACGACGGAGCATGTTTTATTAGAATGTGAAGACGCCTACCCAGCGGTCGATTTAGGCACCACTGGTCTCCTTGAAGTCCTTGGGTTCAGCGGGAGCAGTGGTAAAGCAAAGATGTCCGCAATAGGCATTAATAAGAGGCGATTGGAGGATTGGTGGAAGAAAAGTAGGGAAACTACAAAAGACGGAGACGTACAAAAGCACAGTTCGCATAGGGGATCAGAAAATTTGGGCGTGGTAGTTCATAGAGTTTTTTTTTTCTTTTTTCGTTGTTTAACCTAGGTAGGACATTAGGCAGTATAAGAGCAAGAGCTTGTTGGCGCAACCCGCTGCCCCGTTCCAAAGGGGACACTCATAACATGATCTATCCATCCATCCATCCGTTAGGAATGGTGGACGAACCGCTCGATGTGTAGTCAGCCGGCATTTACCGTGTCATGTTGTAAAAGTTGTTAATTTGCCGTAAATATCTCTTGATTTGCACTCAAGAGTGGAGGAAGACACCAAGGAAGATAGGTTGACGCATCGGGAGCGAAGAACAGAAACGATGGATGGTTACGCTGCTTGGGTGTCGGCACGTTCGAATTGGCAAAGTTCCGAATTTGTAGCCGTGTGGTGTACGCTTGTGCGCTCGTCATTTGCTGTCATCGCGCGGGCATATTTGCGCTGAATGTCTTTCACTTCGTGTACAAAACTCTGCACGCTGCGGCATCGAAGAAGTTGTCCTGTGTTGGGGTGCACGTATGCGCTTGGACACGCGATAGCCTGCTTGCTCTCAACGGGTGTTCAACAGTCTACGCGCGCTCGTAACTTGGTCATGAGGTAAGCCCATTTTAATCTTATTTCGTTTGCATAACGTAGGTGTTAATTGTTTCAGAACACCACTATGCAACGTCTTAGGGCAAAAATGACAAATGAATAGGGAAAAGGATCACCCTATCTTTTCAGATCAATTCCAGTGGTAGCGCGATCGGTTCGATCGCAATTTCCGTGTGGCACTTCTAACCTCTTGCTCACTCGCCTTAAAAACGTAGAACAAAACTGCGTTCATGTGCGCACTTGTATTGACGCTTGTATTGGCTTGAGAGCATACTGTACCGATACAAGAACTTCTGTTAGAATACGGAAATAAACCTTCGAGGCAATAGCAGTGGCTCACTACCTGTGATCGTTACTTTCTTGCTTGGGTGCATGATTTAATTGTAGTGACCAAACGAAAAGTTCTTCGCTCTGGCTGCTCTGCTGTGTTTCCTTGGTGCAAATTTTTGCGGTGCAGCAAGACGTGTTGCTTCGAATGATGTCCGGGTAGTCAAGGCATTCATGTCAGTAAGCAAGCAGTAAGCGGTGTATCAGTGCAAAAAAATTGGACATGCAAGAGACGCGAATGGTATCATCATACTCTATTTTACGAATAATTCAGTTGTATTACTAAAGCGGAGAGTGGATATGCATGAAAGACAGATTGTATTGATACTCGGCAAAAACAAGGTAACTTATCATTACTAATTAATCCTTTTCTTTTACTAAAAGGCAAGTTTCTGTTGTTCTACTGGAGCTGAGAAGAGGTCTGCTGCCTGCAATGGGTCCATCTCTCTCAAGTTATCGCAGTATTGTAGTTCTCAAATTGAGTGGATTTTTTTTTCTCTTAGCTATTTGCTACATAAATCATGACCATCTACTTAGATGTGTAGGCGATCACTGTTAGTGACATTGGAGTATTGGTGGACAAGCACTCCTTTGTTATTGCAATGCATATGACAGAGTGCAGCTGTGGCAGCATGCGAAGGTGTTAATCTATTCGCCAAATTAGGTTCTTTGAGTTAATATGTTAATATATTGATGTCATTGGATTGTGGTCTAGCAGGCAAAAATGCTAAACAAAGAGAAGTAATCTTAATTTGCACTTGGTGAGATGTGCAAGCAATTGAGGCTGTTATACATGATATGGGACATTTGTAGATGGCTTCTACAATGCTGCAGTCCTGAATAGCTTGAGAGTTAAGTGAAACCGCTATAATTTCTCTGTAAAGCATGCAGCACGGTTTAGCATTGGGGGAGGCTGGCATCAACAGACGTCTACTTACTGTGAAGTTCAAATGAGGTGTTACTGTTAGGGTGACTATATATAATTTATGCTTTATTTCTAATCTTACGATTTTCAAAAATTGTTGTGATACCACCTCCCGAGAGTTATCGGAAGCTTTCTTCATACAGTCATTGGAGTCACAGTGCATTAGTGTGCTTTCTTTAACCTTGTGCTGTGCTCAAGATGGTTTTTAGGATTCCGTCGCATGAGTGCAATCTTGTGATCGGATGTAGGTGGTTCCTGCACATGGTGCTCACTGCGCATGTTCTTCTAGATTCTGCTATCTATAAAGGAGTGACACAATAAAGTGATGTCAGTTGAGAGTAGCGCCTTGTGCTGGTCGTCTTTCTTGTGTCCGTTGTTTTGCGCTAAACAAAGTATTTATGGATTCGCACCAATTAGCCCGCCAACGCATTGTGTTGAACACAAGGAAATGCGGCTTTGCCTTGTTTGATTCTGTTGCGGCCACTTCTGAAGTACTGTCTGTCCAATAACCTCGGTTGCATGGAAGTGCCGTCCAATTCTATGCATTGCTTTCTGTTTCATTGTGGCATCACATCACATTATAATCATAATGTGTATGTACTTTTTCTAAGAGACCCATACTCCTATCCTTGTGTTATATTTGCTATCGCATTATTTATGTGCAAATGACCAGTGCTCCAAGTTCCATTTTATCGCAAACTAAACTACTGGTACCTAAACGATTCTGTATATCAGAAAACCAAAGCCGAACTGCCGAACAGTACCAAGCAGCAGCCTTTATGCAGTGTCAAGTAGTCAGATTTTATTGGTCATGCAGAGGCGCACAGCGTACCTTTTTATAACATGCTGAACAATTAAGCTGTGTGCAAACTGAATATTTATGTAGCTTCAACCACATGCTATTGGCCATTGCTCCTGCCCTCAGCAAATGTGGAAGATTATCACGGCATTTATTTTTCTAACTCTTTTTCCTTATTACAGTGGGATTACTGCATGTGTAAGTAGGAAACGGATCACGTAGGCAATCAAAAGCCAACAATGTGTAAACTTGGAACATTGATTGTAGTTTGATGACGCAGAATAAGTAGAAATACACCATAACCGATTGAAAATTAACTTTTACTTGACACAGGGCTAGAGCATACAGTTAGCATACTGTATGCTGATGCGGTGTCACATGAATTTAAATTTTGGTGTAGCTTTCCAGTGTATGCTTCTATTGTTGCATTCTGTCAGAGGGATGGTTACGTTTCGCATGTCTAGCAACTAGACTGTCTATATACAGTAGTAAAAATGTGCGAACTGTATTTTTTATTGATTTGATAGAATGTGTAGAAAAATAAAGCCATACAATCAACGCACAGTGATGTGACTTTCTCTGCACATGTTCCAGGTTCAAAAAAATATGGTAGAAGCTGTTCCCAAGGTTCCGACCAGGAAATAAAGCCAGTATAAAAGGGTCCACACCACTGATCTCTACTATAGGGAATGGACAGCACATCGAGCGCCCTCGACTGAAGCCGACTTTGTCCCGGAAGTTGGTGCTTCACAACTTTGCAGCAGCACTTCGTCTGCACGGGTGTGTGGCATTTCTTCACTTAACATGCCTGCCTGATGTGCCATAAGCTACCCAAGCAGTGTTTCGAGGTGTCCAGAATTTTTCCATTGCAGTGTCCACAGTGTCGCTAACATAAGTGGCGTGCAATGGAAACACTGGCAAATGAGAAAGAACCTGATGTAAGACAACACTATCGTATACGGGTTCAGATTGTCATAAAAACGCTTACCAGACATGTAGAGACACCTCCTAAAATGTGAAAAACCACAAAGAAAAATTTTTACGGCAGTAATATTATCTGATCGCACGCACTAGTTAGTCCACCATACGCCCTGCTTCCAGGACAAGCGACTGCATGACACCGCATTTCCACTGGCTTCACCTGCATCCGGTGCGGTGGGCTGCATCCAGCAAAACATATTAGAAATCAGTGGTGCACAGTGTTTTCTGTCCCCTTTCTCGACGCCTACTGAACACATATTAAACTGTTTCTAAAGCAGAAAAACAGAGGGAAAGGGCTCTGAACACCTTGCATATTAAAGTGGCTGGTACTGGATAACGCAAGTACTGTGGCATAGTAGATTTGCACCAGGCAACCTGGGAGCCCAAAAAGACTGCTGGTTACTTGCAAATGGCCAACATATTGTTAGCATGTTGAAGTTCTTTTTTATTCTCATTCCTTATTTAGCTATCGGAGACAGCTTTCGCAACTGGAGAAGAAGCCTTGGAAGCATTAAACACTTCACAAAACCAGCTTCAATATATCATGTGTCTGCATCACACAATTTCATGGCTGCATGAGTGAACCCTCTGGTTAACATGTAAGAGTGTTCATGATGTTTGCCATGCATTATTCACTTTATATACAGGTCAACCCTATCTTGAGACTTAAGCTGATGTTGTGTTTAGAGAAATTATGGCCGAAAGCCAGCTTTTGAGAATGCAGACTGAGCTCGACAGATTAAACGCCAGAACAAGCCGTTGAGGATTTCAGATCAAGAATCTGCAAAGGCCAGTTCATTTAGCGATGTTAATATTCTGCTCAAAGTTGTTGATGGTTACGTTCATATGGTACCCAAGCATTGCGGTAACAACTTCACTTGGCGTACATAGCAAGGGTGTACTCGACGTAAGCTGGTGGCTTTTTTCTGCATTTTCAAAAACTGGTTTCTTGTTCAGTTGAGGTTGGTGTTGTGTCCTGTTTCCTTTTCCTGCTCCTTCTTACTTAAACATCTGAATAGTGAACACAACTTGAGTTTCGCTTGATTTTCTAGATTACACGACCTTGATGCAAAACAATTTTACTTCAAAACTGCTTGTACCTTACTGAAAGAATAACTTGAAGCAACCATAGCCACCAATAACACACAAGAGAGGATTATCAAAATTGTAATATAGTTTTTTATCTACAGGGTGTCCTAACTATCGTGCACCAAGATTTAGAAATATGTAAATGCGATGTAACTAGACAGAACGAAGGTAACGTTGTTTGCCATCGCTTGGAGATACTCGGATTATTTTTTGCATTCTCCCAAATTTTATAATAATTCTTAATTAGTTAATAAACATTTCAAATAATTAAATGAGAAGTGCCAATGAAAAGTTGTAGAGCAATATGAAAGCCTCCCGATACACTTTTCTGAGTACTCATTGTGTGCTACATAAAGTGTTTTTCCAAGGAATAAGCCTGCGAATACACGTAGTCTCTTGAGTGGCCAGTCACGTGGCAATCTTGTTGTGCAAAGCCACGAATACAACTTGAATGGTTTCTTTTAAGAAAACTACTTGGTTCAGAAAATTATCCTTCTTTATGCAGCCTGTGGAGACAAGGCTTCTTAGAATGGCCATGGCCCCCAAGGAAGATACCGAGGCCACAGGCAGTTCCTCCAGTGACCATGAAAAGGTCCTCTGTGGCACAAGTCTAATTTGGCACCCCCACCTTTCTCCTGCAACTTTTCTGTCTACTTAGCTAACCAGGTGGGTCAAAGAGGGCAAAAGGAAAAGGAATCAACAGCTTCATACATAGAACTTGCTCAAGCTCAATGCATTTTTGGTGTGAAGTTTTTCCCTTATCATTTATCAAAAAGCGGGTAATAAGTATATGATATAGTCTTCATACGGACACCTCTTTCCGGCAGAGAATTAGCAGTAAAAAAAAGCAGCTTATGAAGGATTGAATATTGGCCAGAATGTTGTGGAATAAATATGATAATGAGTATGAATGTTTATGTTGAAGGTAGTGGTAGTAGAGTGAACAATCAGAGTTTATATATAGATTAAAGGAAATTTCGTTCCAGTGCCAGAATTTTAAATCATCACAAATAATTCTTGTGTTTGGTCTATGCACATCGAGTGACAGTGTTTGTTGATGCTTGCTTCTTGCTGACATCATTCTTATGCTGCATAATTCACCTGTTTAAATTCCCTGTTTCTGCCGTTCAAGCAACTTTACATTCATCATAAGAAACCTTGTAGATGAGTTCCAGAAACATGCTGATGAGATTAGAGGTCTGCGTGCACCCCAGCCTTAGATATGCATTCAGGAGCCTCATATCTTGCAAATGTTAGAAATACTCCTGCTAAGCAAGTTCTTGGTGTCATACAAGGTTATTTGCGAATACGAATTTGCCTAAATTGGGAAAACAGTCAATCTGAAACATCTCAAGCGATATCGCTGACAATGCACACACATTCCAACTGAACTAAATACAAATATAGCACCAAATGCCAGAATCATTGGCATGATGCCATTCTTTCAGTGGAATGAAATCTGTCCTGCTTTGTACATCTTGAATCCTTTATAATCCAGACTACTAAATTCCTCATGAGGGTTGCGACGTGAAATATACATGTATTTATTCTTCTTCTTTTTTTACTTTAGGACCCGATAATGCTTAAACAGCAGTGAAAGAACTGAGATCACAGTACTTAATACTTCATATTGCTCCAGAAATCACCTTCTCTGCCGATCGCAGCATCCGACACTAACAATTTTTGACAGCAAATGTGAGACAGAAGGCACATAACACTTAGGGTGGTGCTATTCACGTTGATTGTTTGGGAACGAAGCCCATAATGTACATACTATGGCCCTACGTGTCATTACCTTTAAACAACAAAAAGGTAGGGAGTTTGCGTTTTGCAAAACTGCATGGAGGTTTTTACTGTGTGCAATTAAAATTAGAAACCTTCACAGCTGATACTAAATGCATTCTCCACAGCTTTAGGCTATACAGGTGCACTCACTACTTTACACAGAACACACTCTTTACCTCGTCACGGCCCAGGTGGTGATTCAGATTCTTCAAAAGTGTTTCATTGTATGGGATGGCACATCGCGCTTCACTTATTTGCAGAATATTGCATTCCAATTGTGTCATATGAGATAAATCCATTAGAGAGCTTTAACTTGCCCTAAATGTATTACAGCTCTGTACTGGTAAAATGGCAGCAGCGTGCAGTGCTTGTGGAAAAACAATTGTAACTGCCATATTATATGTAACTCCTAGTGCACAGGCATCGGCAACAGCAATGGTTAGGGTACACTTGTTTCTTCTACTCAGGGGTATGCTTCCTCCACCAGAAAATAGTTATTTCGTCTTCCTCTTCTACCACATTGGAATGTGAAATGGGGTGTAATTTGTAGAGTATACTCTTGCATAAACTTCATAAGCATTTCTCCTTGTCTGTGCCACAGGTCATTGTTGCTACCACTGTAAAAGCAGGGTGCCTATTTACAGCACCCGTAGGGAACAGTCTGTGAATCTGTAACGAACAGTAAGGATAATGAATAATCGAATAGTTCTTAGTAATTTTCAACAAATTTAGCACTCATTGCTTTCCACTGTGGTGTTTTTCAAACTAATGTTGGCACAAGGTTTGACTGCAGGATGTCATATTGTGTGAAAGTGTGCACTTGTGCGCATAACACCTCATCGGCAACATTCTGCTGCACAGAATGTCATTAGCTTTCCTATGCATTGGTCACCATCTCACAAACCGGCTGCTCCTTTGTTAGTTGGAATGTAGCATTCATGTACAGCACATTTGGTGTTCTAACAAAAATAATTGTGCCCTCTTATCCCCTAATTCTCCTCACTTGATGCCTAGTGTTATAATATCATGGTTGACACCATGAGAGTCAGTCTGGTGTATAAATCTGTGTATGGTGGGGGGGGGGGGGGGGGGGGTGTACAATAACTTCAGCAACTTTTCCAGATGACTTAAATCACTATTGTGGAATGCTGTTTCTTTTTCACTCTGTTACCAAGTTTCACTTTGGTTGTGGCAACAAGTATGTAGTTCGCTAGCGCTCCTGCAAACATATATAATGTGCAGGCATCTGTGTTAAAAAAAAGGCCAGCTAATGGTTTGCCAGGAGCTAAGGTCCATTTAGACATTAAATTTTGAGCTTACACCTGTGGAAATAACTGGTGAATGAAAGCCCACCCAGGAGAACTGCCCATAATATTTTCTTTCATTATAATAATGCTGAAGCTTTGAACAGCATTTGAACTGACTTGTTTAAAAAATGACCCATTTCTTTGTTCAAGCAAGACAAAGATTCCACACGAAGACAGAAACTTGAAGCCGTCAACAGTAGCATGAATATAAACAGCGCTCGACGTTTTGCAATCTTGCACCTGGTTATCATATTGTCCATCCCATTTCTTTTTCACAGGCTATTCTTTACTGTTTTATGGTCATACCAAGTTTAATTTTGATGTCCCTATTTTTTAATATTTGATCAATATATCTTTTCTTCATCGGCTTTCAACAAAATATGTATTCATATTATGCCTTCATTTACCATTTACACTGACCTTAACCAGATGCATCTTGATACAAAATTTATTTTTCTTAATTCTTCGTTTCCTTTTTCCAAATGTGCAAACTCTTTATCTTAATACCTATTTTGACTTCTGGGAAGATTATGTCTACTGGATTAATGACTGCTTACATGTGTACATCGTTTTCTGTTTTGGTCACCCCTACTCTTAGCAAGAAATGACAGCAGAGCTCATACCCGCTCCATCACAATCACCACTGCTAAGCACACCCTTCCTGCCTTTATTTTAATACTTTGGCTTCTCTTGACCTATTATATGCACCAGCTTCTTCTCCCCCAATGAAGCTAGGCGCCAGTGAGCTGTGCACAATCGAAAACAACACAGCCAAGGAAAACATTTGCTACCCTGATGACAAACACCTATGTCGAAATGTTGGCTACAGCAACATTCCTTGTTTCAACAATGTTGGTCTACTTACATGCTTTTCTAACACAGAGTTACTGCTTTGTTGTTTTCTGTGATTATACTTTTTTGCCGATTTCTTTAGGATGGAAATTCACGAATACTATTTGTTTCTCCTAACAGCAGCAAGTTTATCCTTGCAAGGCGTTGGGGGTCAAGAACAACTTTCACCAGGAAAATTGCAAGACGAGTGATTGAAGAAAATAAAGTTGCTTCTGTGATCTAAGAACTTGAGGACTGAAATGTTGCGCCTTTTTGTATATATGATATATGCTATGCAATGTATTCGTATCACAAAGTGCAAAGTGTTTTATCTCTGCAGCCATGTCAGTGTGTTGGCAAGACAATTTTCTGAATGGTGACCTGCTGCTTCGGCTATGAGCTGCCTTCATGACATTTGCATTAAAGGAGATGTACTATCGTGGATAAAAGTACCTTGGAAGTGCGAGCATCGACGAAATTGCATTTCTGCTCGAGACCGCTGAAAACAGTGGGTCACGTATGCACATTCCGAACGCAGACGTTAGTATGGCTGATCCCAGCAAATAGTGCACCAATAAAATTCGGTCGAATCTCGCGCGTCCTGGGCAATTTTGTCCCCGATGGCACTTTCTCCGAACAATGGATGTTCTCTGCAAGACGAACTAAGGGAAGCACCTGTACTTTAACGGATATAGTACAGATTCAGCATACGGAGTCTTTCGTTTTCCGAATACGGCAAGCACCTGTATTTTAACGGTTATAGTACAGATTCAGCATACAGTGTGTTCCGCTCTCTGAATACGAGAAGCACTGTACTTCAACGGTTGTAGTACAGATTCAGAATAGAGAGTCTTCCGTATTCCAGATACAGAAGCACTCGTATCTTGTATTACGGCCTCTCTTTTACAGTTGTCCGTTCTACGGAAAGGACCGTTCTTTATTTACGGAAAAGTATTCGGTCACAAATTACCAGCAGATTTTCTGTAAAGTAAGGAAAATTTTTTTTACAGTGCAGCCGCTGTCTTTTTTTTTTTTTGCAAGCACCGCACACGCAGACACGAAACATCATGGCCAACTAGAGGCTAACGGCTTCGTTGTAAAATATTATTACACTTGATTTCAATATTTCAGCGGCTGTCTTGCATCCATAGAATCTAACTCCGGCATTGCGTGAAATATATACGTTACTCTGGGAGGCGATTAAAGCAGTTGGTGGGGGCGCTGTTTTAACGCGATAGGGTTAAGGGCCCCGTGTCGCAGAAAATCTGGCGTTTGCCTCCCGCCTCGGTGTCCGTCGTTCAGAGTCGGACGTTCTTCCGGCAAAAAGATTTTTGCACATACCCATACCCAGGCCCTCCATGTGGCGCAAGGAAGCCACTGAAGTAATTGAATTTCTCAACTAAAGTACGCAGAAAAAATAGTAAATTACGACTTACACAAAACATACCGACATGATAGCGTCGGATTGTAATTTCACTACACGATAAAACATATTTCTGTTACGCGAAAACTCAAAGAAACCCCTTTTCCAGCTTTTCTACCATTGAGACTGGCCACGGCGTCTGCCATTGGCGCGCGCGGGCGAGTAAGTATCTCGGGGGTCATGGAGCGGCGCGCCCGGCTCTTTGCAATGCCTCCAGACGGCGCTCGCCTCCACCGCATCGCAGCCACGCACGAGGCGGCGTTTCTATCAAAAAGCCCGCCTCCATGCGTGGCATTCGCGGCCAGCGTTTCCCGGTCAGCATTACGGCTACATACGCTCCAGTTGCCGGGAAGCGTGAGAAGCAGTCACGGGTCGGGAAATGCTAGTTTAAACACTATGTTTAAATGGTATGCTTTAAATCTTCCACTCTTAAAGGCGAAGCTTAAGCGTCCTCCATCTTTTTTTGTCCGTCCTTCTCCGTATATATATTTCAATTGGCACACTTCTAACATTATGCTACAGCTGATAATGCTCCTGCGAACTAATACAATATTCTCTTAATATTGTATATTTCTCTCTAATGTTGAAATAGTTCCACAGCGCTTTTCTGTTAGCCCCTTATAAGAGATCCATTTCATGTTGCCGGCCAAGTAACCCCAAAGAATTGGGCTCATCTTGCAGGTGCGTGAAATGGTCGCTACTAATTAATGGCAGCAGGCGAACGACAAGACCTAAATGGAACTTCCTTCGAATTATCGACCGCATCAACGCCAACCGAATCCTTTCCGACCGCGCTATTCTAGTAACTTTGGATTTTCTGCCCTTTACACCAACATACCCATGAGTGAAGGAATTGAAGCCGTTTCTAACTCCCTCGCAATCAATCACCAAGCGCACGCTCCTGAAGTTTACCTGTCGCTCCTTAGGTTAGTTCTCGCGCTCAACTATTTCGAATTCGATTCTATTCACTACCTGCAAACTTTCGGCACTAGCATGGGTACACCATTCGCTCTCACGTATGCGAACATTTTCATGGGACAACTAGAAGCAGACCTGTTGAAATCCTACCCTTCAAAACCCTGCATTAAACCCTTCGTTACATTGACGACATATTTATAACATGGGAACTGGAACAAGAGCGTTAACCCACTTAATTAGCCATTTCAGTCGCTTTCACCCGAGCATTAAATTTACGGCTCACCACTCTCCTATAGTCAGATCAACTTCCTCGACACGACGGTCTCCGTAGAAAACGGAAGGCTGAGAACGACGCTTTACCGGAAGCCCACGGATAGCCAGCAATATTTAGACTAACACACTCATCACCCGCGACACTGCAAGCATGGTATTTTTGTTGGACAAGCGAAACGAATAGGAAGAATTCGCAGCGAAGGGCGTGGTTATATCCACCACCTGAACGACCTTAAAACAACGCTAGCAGAAAGGAACTATCCCCAAGTTGCTCTCGATAGAGCTTATGATGCCGCGTCAAGATTGGAGAGACAGTAGGAACTGGCGAAGAAACAGCCCACACTAGAATCTGACATACCACCGGTCTTTATAACAAAACATTCTAATGCACTCCCAAACATAAACAACATCCTACGAAAATACCAACCAATATTATCAAGTAACGAGCGTCTGAGAAAAGCGTTCCCGCATGTACCTAGGGTTACCTATCGCCGAAACAGGAACTTTAAAGACATGTTAGTGCACGCAACTGTCAGCCAACAGCATTCCCTCGTAATAAAAGCATGTTGTCGCCCCAGGTACAAAACCTGCAGGCACCTTCAAAGTGACATTAAAATTAAGAGCACCGCAAATAGTTATACACACAAAGTGAAATCTATCTTCACTTCTACAAGTTCAGATGTGATTTATATGCTTGAATGTTCCTTGTGTAAGAAACAATATATGGCTGAAACAGGACAATCAATGATTCTCGTCTGCGTACAGAAGACATTTCAATGTGAACGGAAAAAGCGCAACTCATTGATATATGTGAAAAGCAATATGGGACATTAAATAAGTTACAGGTATATCCCTTTTAAAATATTTTAGTGTTTAGCAGAGCATTCATTCACATAAACCAGCTTCTGTGCATAAAATAAAACGCTTGCAATTCTAGATAACTCTGGCGAATTGCAGACCAAATGTTCGCGGCACGCCAAAAAAAAGATTAAATTATGGGGTTTTAGTGTCAAAACCACGATCTGATTATGAGACACGCCGTAGTAAGGTACTCGGGAATAATTGGGACCACCTGGAGTTCTTTAACGTGCACCTAATGGAACGTTAAATTCGGCGATTGCCATCGGCGCTAAGCGTAGCAAATTATCGTACATTCGCTGCCCCTACCGGATATGCGGTGCATCTTCGATTACTACAGGTGTCAGTGCCGCATGTAGCATATTTACTCAGGGAGATAGCGGAGAAGCCGTTCGGAGTGGCCCGATGTGCTCGGAACAAGATATTTTTTTTAGAACAAAAACAACATTCCTTAGGATAACTGTTATAGTAAAATGGGCACTAGAATATGTTCTTCGGGGAACTTTCGAGAAATTAAGGTCACTGTGTTATTTGCGAGTATTTTCCTTTTAGACTACCGCCACTGGTATGCGCATCACGGATAGAAGCGGCACGTTAAAGGTGTCACACACTTCGCAAGTGTGAAATCTACAAGTTGTATGACATTCCGTCCTCTGCTCACAGAATGTCTCCACAAGGGCGTACGAGAGAGCCGCGTAGACGACGACACCGAGGAGACTGGTGAGCATGACGAGCATCAGGAACACCTCGAGGGTCTTGCGATGAGGGTTGTACTCCAGCGCATGCTCCCTGCATAGATGGCCGGGCAAAAACCTTCGCTTTGAGTTTTTATTCTCACTGATTCAGAGGTCCGATTAAATTTCAGAGCGACAACTTTGCTATCAATGACTGTGCTTTTATTGTACTTCGACTGATGCATAGGACGCAGCAAAGTAAAAGCTCGAGCAAATTTTCTCATTACGTGCCCTTCTGACCAAAACGCACTAGATAGCGTACAAAAACGTGCGAAATATACGAAACATGTATGTGAATAACATGTGAAATGATGGTCAGCACCATTAAAACTGTGCGAATGTGCTGTTACACACACACACACGTAACCACGTACGCACACACACGCGCATGCTCGCATGCAGGCGCCACAGATCTAAACCGAAGAACGCGGAACGTGGGAGAGGAGTTAGGACTTCTTACGTCAGATATTTAACGTAAAATGATACACATATTAAAAATCATTCGACATAATCATACAAACGAGCACTATAGTCATAATGTATTACCATGTTCTTTCACGAGCGGTGCGCTAGGTCAAACTCGTTTGCTACAAAATGCATGAAATTCACAGCTACTGTAGCAAATGAGTCAGCTACCAAACTGTGGTTACATGTTCACGCTTATCCACGAGCACTGCAGTTCCAGCACGCAGCTGGTGTTAGATCTGGACGAATCAAAACAGGACTGCAACATGATTTATTGTTATCCCATTGAAACGGGGCGGTGATCAAAAATCACCAAGCTTCTTTTATTTTTTCAGATATTCTATGCATGTTTGTCATTCTAGCATTTTTGTATACCCCTCCTTAATTCATTTTTCCTTCCTATAAACTTCTCTACCTACCTTGTACCTCTACCTATGCTGTAGTGGATCCGTTTACGTGAATCTCCTCCTTTTTTTTGCATATTTACTCTAAACGTTTCTTGCTTATGTCCACTACTGACCGGTTGATGCTTCCACCCACTTTAAATGCAAGTGCTTCTGGAACGTTACCTACGGGTCTCAATGAGTGAATCCGTTCGTATTCCATTAGTATGTGCTGAGTCGAATCCGAATTTTACAGCGAAGCTGTATATGGCTAGAGTTCCGTGTATTTATCGTGTGCGTCAACCAAAATTACCATCATCAATGACTCATACCGTCGTAAGCACTCACAACCCCGTAAGGAAGCAAAATATACAATGCCTCATAGCCCCGTAAAGCAGAGGCTACAAGCACTCAACAAAGGGAAGTGAACAGTGCTTACATTTTTTTCTAATCACGCATACAACAAGGAGAAAACCGTGTCGAAAACTGTCACCATCAATGGCTTATACGCCCGGAAGCAAGCAAGAAATGTAATGGCTGAAGCCCCCAAAGGTTCATGACTACAAAACGTATGTACAATTGTCCTCTTGACTCGTAAGACAATTCCAGCGGCTGTGGCGACAGATGTCTGTGCCGTACAAGCGAAAGACGGAATTGTGATATCTACTGTGCATATATCACCAGGCACACCCTAGTGTGATATCGAGACGCCCATGACCACACACTTCACATGGGTTAGCATTGATGACAGTACCCCTGTGATCATCGTTGGAGACTTCAATGTGGACATATCAAAATCAGACAAACATATGGTTCAGTCGGGTTGTGCAAGAAAAGTTTGGTTTGAAGTGACGCACCAATCCAAGTCACTCAACTACTCAACAACGGTTTTGTATAGATTTAACTCTGGTCAAGATTCTGTCTAAAGTTGTAACCGAACCAATCAGTGTATGTCACAGTAATCACAAAGCCATCATCACTGCCATTAGCAAATGATCAAAATACATTTACGCTTGCCTAACCCTGTGTGATGTGCTTAAGCTTGGCTCGTCATCCACCTTCACAGAGTGGAATGGCTCCTCAATTTTTTCTTGGTACAGCCAACACATGCCTCTTATGGCGCATACTTGCTTCAGTATGTCTTTGTCCTTAGGCAACCACCTCGAGCTTTCTTCCCACTCTTGTAAACGTCTATGGTCTTTGTGAGCGCGGATCACTTTACGGGCCCTGGATGTCGCCCGTCCAATGTCGCTGGGCGTCACGCACCCAGGCTGATACCGAAACTATAGTTTCGGTATCTGCCTGGGTGTGGCGCCTTCTCAGGTGGGACGCCATCTCTTAAGTATACTCAAGAGAGGGCGCCACACTCTCTTGGGCATCATAAAGCGAGATATAGGAAGGAAGAAGAAGCATGTGCTTGCCGCGGTAAAGCTAGGGAAACTATAGAGCATGTTTTATTAGAATGTGAAGACGTCTGCCCAGCGGTCGATTTAGGCACCACTGGCCTCCTTGAAGCCCTTGGGTTCAGTGATAGCAGTGGAAAAGTAAACATGTCCGCAATAGGGATTAGCAAGAGGTGATTGGAGGATAGCTGAAAGAAAAGTAGGGAAACGACAAAAAACGCAGACGTGCAAAAGCACAGTTCGCAATAGAGGATCAGAAAATTTGGTTGTGGGAGTTCATAGTTGTTTTTTTTCCTGTTTAACACAGGTAGGACATTAAGCAGTATAATAACAAGAGCTTGGCGGCGCAACCCCCCGTCCCATTCCAAAGGTGACGCTCATAACATCCATCCATCATTGAACGAATTTAATTTATAAAGGTACGGGGGAGAAAAATAGAATCAACTCGTATAGGCCGTTGACCATAACATGAGTAATACCGTATTTACTCGATTCTAAGCACCCCCTTTTTCAGGATCGCGATGAACAAAGTGAGGGGGGGGGATGTGCTTAGATTCGAAAAATCTAGAATGACCCCCCCCCCCCTCTTCCCTCTTTTCGCTGCGACATCACGACGAGATGGGTGCGAGAAATAACATCTTATTTTGCAAACATTCAAAAGAAAAATCGCTGCATACAGTGAAGCCACCGCTTGTGTAGGATGCTCAGTCACTATCACTGGCGTAGCAACAAGGGGGGGGGGGGGGGGCCGGGTGCAAGGGGCCAGGGGCCAGTGGGGGGTGGGTGTCATATACGCCTGAAGACACCCCTCTTTCCGCCGGCTTGACTGGGCGCATATGGCAAAGAATGTTCCGGTATCCAGTAGCCCGAGCTCATGCACCCGATGCGTCTCACCGCAGAATTGTAGGCTGCAGCTCTATCAACACCCCACGAAATAATTGCACGAATGTGCGGGCTAAAAAAAATTAATTCGCGAAATGGTCGCTAAACTACTCGCCTTAGCGGAACGTTTCATGTGGGGTGCGCTCGTGCCGTGCCTTCATGCTGGTAGCAGGAGTCGCTAAACATACAGTAAGGCGTTGCAAGGCGTTGAGGCTCTTGGGTCCCTCTTCCGTTCAGAACGCGCAGCGAACAAAGCAGCAAGAGGGCGTTCAACCAGCGCGCCCGGCGCTCGCGTTTACGGCGAAGCGTTCGTTGAGAGCGACGTTGCATAAGTGCGGCCGTCAAAAGTCGCGAATGGGATTCTCTGGATCGTCTTCAGACTCGGTTCGGCCGAAGGGTTTGGCGGCGTATGACTCGACAGGCTGTAATCGCGGGCCCGCCGCGATGTTCGGCTTGCTTTTACTTCCCCTCTCCCGCTCGCTCCGAGAAGCCGCTGCGAAACCTAGCGTTATGTGTCACGCTTTTCTTCTTACCCTCGAAAGTTTCAGAAAACTGTTGTTGCGTGACTTCATGTCACAAGTACAGTGTCTGTATCAGCTGCACAGAATTTTATTTAAAAAGAGGTCAATTTTGTAAGGATATTTCCTGATCGAGATTCTATGAAGTTATGTGTTTTTGTGATTACTAGAAACTCGGTAGCGCGAAAAATATGGCAGATAAGTAATAACCATATCCTTAATAATCGCTTAATTAGTACTTATAGAGGAAGCACTTCAATTCGAGAATGGAGGATTCAAAGTCATATTAGAAACTCAACAAAAACTTCTTAAACAAAATCGTTTTGGGTGCTACAACCTACAGTACTTTGGCACTGCGGGCGGCGCCCAGTATATGGCAGCAGCGAAAGAAATATGAAATAGTGCACCAGTGACAATGATCCCTTAATCCTCTCCATTGCGAGTGCAGACCAACAGTAGTGCAAGCTTTCGCTGGCACGGGCTTCATCGCTGCCTTTTCTTTCTTTTTTTATGGTGACGCCAAGAATCGACGCGAAGCGTGCTCTACTCTGTTCCCAATCTTGCGGTGGTACCGCAGCTCGGATAATCACGTTTGTCCGTATAGCAGCAAATGCAAACAAGGCTTTATTGATCAGAATGAAGAGAACTTGTAATTGTCGTAGCATTGGCGACCGCGCAGTAGGGAGGCAGGTGATGTTTTCCGTTTTTCTAGTATGGTGGGGAGATCAGCGTCACTGACACACAATTTAATTTTCGTTTTCGTTCAGGGCTGCCCGCAACCAAAATACTGCGCGCCATATAGTGCCTACGAGGATTTTTGTGAAGTTGTTGAAGTACTCTGACATCCTGGCGCACTACAGGAAGCTTGAGGCATCGTTACCCGCCCGCGCATAAGACGATGAATAGGGAGCAAGCGGTAACCTGGAGAAGACTCCAGGCTGGAACCTACCCGCATGAAACACTGCTGCACGGCATGTATCCGGGGACCTACGGGCGAGACTGCAAGTTCTGCCCGCCGGACACGCCCAACACCTTGCGCCATATGGTGCTGGAGTGCAGAAATAACCGCGAAGTAGCACCGTCATCATCACCACCAGGCGATAACATGCAGGAAGAAGCGGATATAGAGGAAGAATCGGAAGACCAGTAGGAGGCTCTGCTGGTGACGCAAGACCCTGACAGTCAGCTGCGGTTTGTGAACAGGGCTCGGGCGGCGGTAGCGAGCCATGACTACCTGGACTGAGGAGGCCACCCACCTTTGGGCTCAAGAAGCCTGGTCTAACAATAAAGTTTATTTCTCTCTCTCTGTTTTTGGGTAAGATATGAAGGTCTGCCTTGAATTTTGCAAATGCAATGTTGTCGCTAAAATTGGTATTTAAAACGTTATCATCATCGTCATCAGCCTGGTTATGCCCACGGCAGGGCATAACCAGGCTGATCCCATACTGAACTCATACTTCTCCAACTACCCCGGTCATGTACTAATTGTAGCCATCTTGTCCCTGCAAACTTCTTAATCTCATCCGCCCACCTAACTTTCTGCCGCCCTCTGCTGCGCTTTCCTTCCCTTGGAATCCATTCCGTAACTCTTAATGACCATCGGTTATTTTCCCTCCTCATTACGTGTCCTGCCCATGCCCATTTCTTTTTCTTGATTTCAACTAAGATATCATTAACTCGCGTTTGTTCCCTCACCCAATCTGCTCTTTTCTTATCCCTTAACGTTACACCTATCATTCTTCTTTCCATAGCTCGTTATGGACGTTATAAAAAAAAACATTATAAAGATATCTTTTGTTACTTGTGACGCGAGCCGTATTTGCCACGATGCCGCATTTGTATTGGCTGCCAAGCCTTACAGTCTGACAGAAGATGCGCACATGCGCGGATCACAAGTTATCAGTGCAGCCGTCAAAGCCTTCTGAGTCACCCTGTGTTATTTGGCGCAGAAAAAAAAACAGCATTCGCCATCTCTGGGAAAAAAAGCGAAGGAGAGGGGGACCCGGGGGACGTGCGCGGTATCCAAGGCGGCTATACTGGTGCTGAAACCAGGATATTGTCGATATCCTCGCCTTCCTCCACTACACAGGGCGAGGGGGGGGAGGGTGACAGAAGATCTATGGGCCCCGCGTGCCAGGCGATCTAGCTACGCCACTGGTCCCTATCACTGCCACTCGAGTTCGTCGCACCGCTTGAACCGCTGCTCTCGGTATTCCTCAGCAGGTCGTCTTCCGTTAAGTCGAAGTTGTTTGTGATCGAGCACTTTCTAAAAAATTTGACCACAACGTCCACGTGGACCCTCTTCCACGCTTCCGAAATCCACTTTGCGATGGTTCAAGGGGACGCTTTCTGCAGCTTTCCCGTCGGCGTCTTCTTCCGGTCAGGGTTTCGCACCCACTCTTCGTACTCCTGCCGGAGGTTGGCTTTGAAGGGCTTGTTGACTGAAACGTCGAGGGGTTGCAGCACTCGCGTCATTCGACCAGGGATCACAACCACGTCGCTATTGGTGTTCCGAAGCTTTGTCTTTACCTCCGGGGTCAGATGGCCGCGAAACGCGTCCAACAGAAGCATCGACTGCGTGCCTGCAGGTCCGCCGATCAATGATTTCAGAGTGAGCAAGCGCGTTTGGCTGCCTTGCCTACGCGCTCTTCCTAAGAAATAGGGGGGTGCTCAGATTCGCATGCAAACCTTTTTCCTAAATTTGTCGCGAAAATAGAGGGGGGGGGGGTGCTTAGAATTGAGGGGTGCTTAGAATCGCGAAAACAGGGTATACAGGCTAGCAGTGCAGACAATGAAATTAAAGCTTCAAGCATGAGCAGAGAATAATGGCATTTTGGGAGAACTTCAGAATGGCTTCAGAATAGGTAGGCGCTTAGATGATAACTTATTTCTTCTTACTCAGTGTATTGAAATATCAAAAGTACAAAGCAGACCGTTATATGTGGCCTTTTAGACTTTACAGGAGCCTATGACAACGTAGATCGCAACATTTTGTGGGACATTCTGGAAGGGATAGGCCAAGGTGACGATTGTCTGCACCTTTTGAGAGACATTTATATACATATAAAACACCGTTTGCGTTGAATGGGACGGGACGAGGAGTGAGGAGAAAGTTGATATCAACAAGGGACTGAGGCAGGGGCGCGCTTTATCCCAACTCCTGTTTATGATGTACATGGTAAGGATGGAGAGGGCGCTAGAAGGAAGCAATATCGGGTTTAATCTCTCATACAAACAGGCGTGTACGTACAGTAGTAGAGCAGCAGCTTCATGTTTATTGTATGCGGAACACATTGTGTTGCTAGCTAACAAGGCAAGTGATTTGCAACGACAGGCTAATATCTGTGGACAGAAAGGCAACAATTTAGGTGTGAAATTTAGTGTTAGAAAATCAGGTGTTATGGTATTCAATGAAAACAGTGAACAGACAGTGGTTATACAGGGCCAGGAAATACCTCGGGTAACAGAACAGAAATACCTTGGTATATGGATAAACGAAGGCCATAGATATATGGAAACACAGGAAGAAACAATAACAGTGAAGTGGAGAGAAATGCAGCCATAATGAAGCGCAGAGCGCTATGGGGATACAATAGGTACGAGGTCCTCCGAAGTATGTGGAAAGGTGTAATGGTTCCATGACTTACTTTTGGAAATGCGGTTGTTTGCTTTAAATCAGGGGTACAATCAGGACTCAATGGGAACCAAAGGTCAGTGGGTCGCCTCGCATTGGGCGCTCACGGGAAGACGACAAATGAAGCCGTGCAGGGTGATATGGGCTGGACTAGTTTTGAAGTGAGGGAAGCTCGCAGTAAAATTGAGTACGAAGAACGACTGAGGAATATGGAAGAAAGTGAATGGGCTGGAAGAGTGTTGAGGTATCTGTACAGGAAAAACATTGTTTCACAGTAAAGGAATAGAACTAGGAAACTTACCAGCAAGTATGCGGCTTGTAGGTTGGGCAAAACAGCAACGAAGAACGTCAAGCGGAAAGTAAGAGAGGCTGAAATAATCATAAGGGTGGCGGCAGTAGAAAAGAAACCTGCCATGAGTAACTACTTAGGAGGAAAAAAACGAAATCAGGAAAGAAACAATTTATGATAACTCAAAGGGAAGCTCTTTACTTTTCGAAGCGAGATCGGTATGCCTTAGAACACGCACCTATAAAGCGAGATATAAGAAGGAAGAAGAAGCATGTGCTTGCTGCGGTAAAGCTAGGGAAACGATGGAGCATGTTTTATTAGAATGTGAAGACGTCTACCAAGCGGTCGATTTAGGCACAACTGGCCTCCTTGAAGCCCTTGGGTTCAGTGAGAGAAGTGGAAAAGTAAACATGCCCGCAATAGGGATTAGTAAGAGGCGATTGGAGGAATGGTAGAAGTAGGCAAACAACAAAAAAAGGTGACGTACAAAAGCACAGTTCGCAATAGGGGATCATAAAGTTTGGTTGTGGGAGTTCATAGTGTTTTTCTATTCTTTTTTATTGTTTAACCTGGGTAGGGCATTAGGCAGTAGAATAGCAAGAGATTGGTGTCGCAACGCGCCGCCCCGTTCCAAAGGGGACGCTCATAACATCCATCCATCCATCCATCACGCACTCAGGCTGATACCTAAACTAGTCAAGAGAAGGCGCCACAGCCTCTTGGGCGTCGGTTTGGTTTGGGCGAAGCGGTTTTGATTTTGTGGCGAATGGACGTGCTTTTCTGGGCTCCGTGGCTGCGAAGAAATGATAAGTTTTTGTGCATGCTTTGAGCTTGCTTCTGTTTTTGATTTGCTGATTTTTTTCCTTTAAATAGTAATTGGGTGGTTTCCTATATCTCACTTTTTTTTCTTGGTCTCTCGTATTTCGGGTGAGCGGGTGTGTTTCGTGTACATTTGGTTGTGCAGGATGGCTAAAGCGTCCTTTCGCGCCACGTACTTGTACACGTGCAGCCGGGTGGGACGTTGAATGTTTGTAGTCATTAAATGGTAGCTTGGAAGTGGCAAAACTAATAGCTATTAGTGGTTTTACTGTGCGTGTTTTGGTAGAAAAGTGAGGGCAGGGCCGCGTCGTTGAGCGCGTGCGAGAGCGTGTCATACCTTCGGTTTTCCCGGCATTGATTGCTTTTGAAACGGTGATGAGAGTTGCTTTGCGGCATTTTGAGGATTTGGATCCTGTGCGTATCAGTTTTTGCTAAAAGGCACGTGCTCTGCATTGATATAGTATTATAGTATTTGCATCAGTAGTAGCATTATTATAATATTATAGCTTTTGCAAAAAGCCGTGCAATACATGGCGAGAAAGCAGGGAAAGCAGGCAGTGCGCGGGCGGTCCCTCAAGGCAGATGAGGAGACGGATAAGAATGGAGAGGGCGTCGAAACAACCGGCACACAATGTGATGTCGATACTAGGCTGCAGAAAATGGAGGCTCTCCAGGAAGAGCTTGTCAAACAGATGCAAGAGCTCAAAAATGAGCTAAGCAGGGAGCGTGATGCACGAAAGGTAGTTGAAAAAGACTTGAAGCAGCCGAGGAAAAGCTGAACGGGGCTGCCATTGTGAACGAGAATGTGCGTGACAATGGAACGCAGGACCCCGACACGACAGGAGAGGGAGTGTCAGCAAAGTACGGGGAATGCGTGCAGCGTGATGAAGAGTTAGCCTGAAAGAGCGGCACCTACCTTGAGGCCGGCACGCGGAAAAAGCAGGAGCCCAGGGGACAATGCCTCTTGTCGAGTCCGAATCACGCGGAAAAGGGCAAAGGGAAGCAGGGAGAGGTAGGAGAGACTGAAAGGGTGATTATCACCGGCGACTCAAACCTGCCTGGGTGCTCAAAAGCAATTGTGGAGAGGGTGAAAGGCGATAAAAGAGTGGCGGTAGTGACATTTCCAGGGCGGACACTGGGTTCTGTCATGCAGCGAGCAAAAGAAAAGCTCGCAGAAAATGACCCCGTGCGCAACCTTGTCATAGTAGCAGGTGGGCTAATTGACGTCCTAAACAGGAAAGGGACAGGACCAGGCCAGCGCTTGGCGAAGTGGGTGGATGACTTGCGCGAGCTATCCCCTCAGGTGCAGATCGTGATGTGCACGGTACCGGAGGTGCCTGTGCGTGACAGTCACGTACAGAGAGCCGTAGTGACTGCTAATGAGGCGATATGGGAATTGAGCCGAGAGAAAGGCTTCGAGGTTGTCGAAGTAAACAGGGAAGTCAGAAGGTGTGGCGGTTTTAAACGAGACGGGATCCACTTCAATTACAGGCTGGCACGAGAATTGGGCTGGCGACTTGGTGGTCGCGTTGTTGCTTTTTTAGGGGGCCCGCGGGCGCTCAGTAGGCCAGAGTAGGTAGTAATGAAGAAGGTCCCATAGGGGAACCTCAGAAGAGCATCACCGTCGGTAACAGAAAAAGGAGGAAAGCAAGAAAGAGATCGCCATGCAATAGGCTACATAAACATGCAGGGCGGCAGAAGAAAGGAAAAGTGGGCGGAGATTGAGGAGCAGCTAAATAGAGAACAAATAGGGGTGTACGCGGTTACAGAAACGCACCTTAGAGACTCAGAAGAGCCGCCAGTTATTGAGAATTATGTTTGGGAAGGGTGCAAAAGAACTAAGTCGGAAAGAAAGAGAGGAGGAGTCGGAATGCTCATCCATCAGGGAGCCAAAAGGAAAGGAGTAAATTCACAATGTTAAGAGCATCTTTGGTTATCAGGTACAATGAGTGGGAAAAAACTTGGCTGGGCGTTGCGTATTTGTTGACCGGAAATAATTGCCCAGAGAAGAATAAAGAGTTAGTGGAATGCATAAGCGCTGAAATTAAGGGTTTCGGGAATGGTGCTGAAATTGTCCTATTAGGTGACATGAATGCCCACATACAGGATTTAGATGGCTATACCGACAATAACGGGAAGTCAATGCTGGACCTTTGTGAGCAACATAACCTCGTGATCGTGAATACAGGGCCTAAGTGTGAAGGACAGGTCACGTGGGCAGTGGCAAACCGGCAATCAACCATTGATTACTGTCTGATGACAGAAGGAATTCATGATAAAGTTGAGAGAAATGGTCATCGATGAGGAAGGGTTTAACAGCATCGGGAGTGAACATAAACGCATCATATTGAAAATGGGATATGTAGTTGGGAAAGAGAGCAAGGAGAGCAAAATGGCCAGTCCAAATTTGAACGCTGAACAAATAGCAAATACAATCACTAGAGTTGAGGAAGAACTTGGCAAATGGCCAAGTAAAGAGTGGGAATATGGTGAGCTTCTAAGTGTAATAACGACAGAAATACGGAAAGAGAAACAACATGTTCGTTGGAAAGGAAAAAGAAACCAAAAAGCTGGTGGAACAAGGAGATACGAGAAGCGATCGCCGAACGACAGAAAGTATCTCGAGAGCACAGGCAGGCAAAGAAGGCGCAGTTGTCACAGGATGAAGTAACTAGTAAGTGGGAAATATACCGGGAGAAAAAGTCTATGGTTCAGATACTGGTGCAAGCAAAATTAAAAGGTGAAAGTGAACGTTGGTTGTCAGAAATACGTGAGAAAAAGAAGGCCGCACCTAGAATATTTTGGAACCACATAAAATTATTAGGCAGGAAGTCAACAACAATACAACATATCCTAGACGAAGATGAAAGCAGACTGGAAGGAGAAGCAGCAATAAATTACATCCGAAAAATAACAGCCGAATGTTTCCAAGGCAATGACGAGGTTGTACTTGAGGAAAAAAAGAGCATGAAAGAGACCCAAGAAAAGGAGCTGGTGCTGACAAATTTCAACTGGAAGAAAGCCGAAGAGAAAATTCCTAAGCGCACAGCCACAGGGCTAACAAGGTTCCCGTTAGGCTGATAAATGAACTAGGACCAAAAAGTAAGGAAGCTGTGGTGAAAGCAGTGGAAAAAACTTTAAAAGATAGACGAATACGATACAGTTGGCGACAAAGTAGAATGAATTTAATTTATAAAAGTTAGGGCGAGAAACATAGAATTCACTCGTATAGAACGTTGACCATTACATAGGTAATATACAGGCTAGCAATGGAGGCAGTCAAATTAAAGCTCCAAGCGTGGCAAGAGAATAATGTCATTTTTGGAAAGCTTCAGAATGGCTTCAGAATAGGTAGGCTTTTGGATGATAACTTGTTGGTTCTTACTCAGTGTATTGAAATATCGCAAGTAGAAAACAGACCGTTGTATGTGGCCTTTTTAGACATTACAGGAGCCTATGACAACGTAGACCACAACATTCTGCGAGATATTCTTGAAGGGTAAGGCTTAGGCGACGATTGTCTACAGCTTTTCAGAGAGTTTTACCTAGAAAATACCGCTTGCGTTGAATGGGAAGGGATGAGGAGCGAGGAGAAAGTTCATATCAACAAGGGACTGAAGCAGGGGTGCCCTTTATCCCCGCTGCTGTTTATGATGTACATGGTGAGGAGGGAGAGGGCGCTAGAAGGAAGTAATATCGGGTTTAATCTCTCATACAAACAGGCGGGGAGAGTAGTAAAGCAGCAGCTTCCAGGTTTATTTTATGCGGACGACATTGTGTTGCTAGCAAATAGGCAAAGTGATTTGCATCGTCTGGCTAATATCTGTGGACAGGAAGGCAAGAATTTAGGTTTGAAATTCGGTGTTAGAAAATCAGGTGTTATGGTATTGAATGAAAACATTGAATAGACAGTGGAGGTACAGGGCCAGGAAATACCTTGGGTAACAGAATATAAATACCTTGGTATATGGATGAACGAAGGCAATAGATATTTGGAAACACAGGAAAAAACAATAACAGTGAAGGGCAAGTGAAATTCAGCCATAGCGCTCAGCCCCAGAGCACAGAGAGCTATGGGGATACAATAGGTACGAGCTCCTCCGAGGTATGTGGAAAGGTGTAATGTTTCCATGACTTACTTTTGGAAATGCGGTTGTTTGCTTTAAATCAGGGATGCAATCAGGACTCGATGGGAACCAAAGGTCAGTGGGTCGCCTCTCATTGGGCGCTCACGGGAAGACTACAAATGAAGCTGTGCAGGGTGATATGGGCTGGACTGGTTTTGAAGTTAGGGAAGCTCGCAGTAAAATTGAGTATGAAGAACGACTGAGGAATATGGAAGAAAGTAAGTGGGCTTAGAGAGTGTTGAAGTATCTGTATAGGAAAAACATTGATTCACAGTGGAGGAAAAGAACTAGGAAGCTTACCAGCAAGTATGCAGCCTGTAGGGTGGGCAACACAGTAACAAAGAACGTCAAGCGGAAAGTCAGAGGGGCTGAAATAATCTCATGTATGGCGCCAATAGAAAAGGAACCTACCATGACTAACTACTTAGGGGGAGAAAACGAAATCATGAAAGAAACAATTTATGATAACTCAAAGGGAAGCTCATTACTTTTCGAAGCGAGATGGAGATGCCTTAGAACACGCACCTATAAAGCGAGATATAAGAAGGCAGAAGAATGTGCTTGCTACTGTAAAGCTAGGGTAACGATGGAGCATGTTTTATTAGAATGCGAAGACGTCTGCCCTGCGGTCGATTTACGCACCACTGTCGTCCTTGAAGCCCTTGGGTTCAGCGAGAGCAGGGGATAATAAACGCGTCCGGAATATAGATTAGTAAGAGGCGATTTGATGATCGATGGAAGAGAAGTAGGGAAACAACAAAAAACGGCGACATACAAAAGCAAAGTTCGCAATAGAGGGTCAGAAAATTTGGGTGTGGGAGTTTATAGTGTTCTTTTTTTCTTCTTTTTTAACAGAGGTAGGACATTAGGCAGTATAACAGCAAGAGCTTGGTGGTGCAACCCACCGCCCAGTTCCAAAGGGGACGCGCATAACATACATACATGCATGCATACATACATACATACATACATACACACATTCATACATACATACATACATACATACATACATACATACATACATACATACATACATACATACATACATACACACATACATATATACATACATACATACATACATACATACATACATACATACATACATACATACATACATACATACATACATACATACATACATACATAGAGTCAGCGAACAAAGAGCCGGTATTGCTCGCCTTGGACCTCCAACAGTTGGCACGGATCGAGCGACAGCGGGCGCTTGCTCACAAGGTTCTCACATCAATAACACATGGGAGACACAGGCAAATCACTGCTCCGCGCTTCCGGCAGCTTTCTCGTTGAGTGGAACTGCATCCATTTTTGTTTCCATTCTGTGCACCCAATTCGGTTTCACTGTTTCTCCAACTTTCATTCTGATGACTCCTAGTTGTTCACTGTCTTGCCTAACCTTATTATTTGTAAACTTCAGTTCAAGATAATAAATAATTTCCCATCTTTTTTCTAAGGTTACATTGTCTGAGACTTTGCATTGTCTTAAACTCCTTTGCGCAAGCCGAGAATCGCGTAACCTTTCATGATTATTTAGGAGCGAAGCCGCCAACAAAACACATCGCGGTGTAGGGAATTGCAGCATGCAGTCAGCTCCTGGCGTGTTCAGCCATAGAAGAGCCAAAAATGTATCTGCAGAAGGATTGGGAATGCGGCATTTTCTATAGACCGAGGCGGATGCTTTTTGGAAAGTTAGTACAGTCAGAGATTTTGTCCCTGGATTTTTTATTCGCCTGGTAAATCCTGATCACATCAGCCAGGGAATAAAATAGTGTAGGGCCTACTAATAGCATTACCTGCGGGCAATTCCTAAGCGCCTACGGAATTCGTTATATTTTGTTTCGCTAGCATTCTTTAACCAAATGCTTTTTTTTTTGTGTGGTCGTAGTGGATTTAGCATCAGCATTGTTCTGTTTCTCAATCTTGCACAGAGCTTACACTTGCTATACTGATCGCTTTATTAACCTGAGTTAGAAGTATCCTCTGTTATCGTGAGATAGAGCTGCATGTTAACACTTGCGTGCGCAGTGACTTATGAGAATGGGCACTCCAAACCATAATTTCAAGGTTACATCTATGCGTGAATAGCCTACTGTATAATATAACAGCTAACAGTATCGCACGAGACAGTGTCATTGTAACACGCCAAATGTCAACGTCCAAAAAAAGACGTCATACATTACCGATTTTCAATGACAACCGCGCTGAGAAGTACCGTTTGGTGGCGGCAAAATATTGCAATAATTTCGGCTTCAGCACTTTTAATCCGTTCTTCTTCCTTATATGTTTTCTCTTCGTGGTGTTTTTTTTTCAAAGCACAGTTTTCCAAAAATTTGCTAGAAAGCAAATGTTTCTATTGCGAGCAAAGCCACATAAAGCAACGTATAGCATTATATTAGTTCCTTTTCTTGATAGCTCTGTAATCAGTTTTACACATCTCACTCGTGATCGGTGGCTCTCAAGGTTATAAGGTTTTGTTTCCAAAAAAAGTGCAGAAAGGAAGACACACACACACACGTACACACACATACGTTATCTCTCTCTCTCTCCATATATATATATATATATATATATATATATATATATATATATATATATATATATATATATATTACTAGGAAGATTTCCTCCCTTTCTCTACAGCAGTCCTTAGTCATACAAGACTGAGTGCTTACACGAGGTTCCTCTCTTCTATTGGCTTTCCCATCTCGACGACCTCGGGTGGCAACATGTCGGGGTCGACCATCAGGTCCAGCTTCACTGGCTCACCAGCAGCGGCGCCTCCTGGCGCCAGAGGGGCCGCACCCGGTGGGTTCCCCCACTGAGCAGGAATATCGCCAGGCTGCGGTGGATTCATCACTGTCTGCGGACGGAAATGCCACACGTCATACACAAGCTCAGTGTTGAGTGTACTGTTGCATTTTATATATTTGTTTTTATGTACACGTAGAAATTGCTGGGACATCGAAATAGTGTAAAGCCAACGATAACTGGAGAACAATACCGCACGTTAAAGCGATATAATTGCTCTAAAAAGCATATTATTACTAATATATTATACGTGTGCCACTTTATGTTTTTCCTTTTAATTTCGAAAGCTTCCCCTAGGCTTAACCTAGCGGGCGTGAAAAATACGTCAACAAATGCGTTATTTGACTTGCAGCAAAGTTCACTGTACGGGCGCTTTTACATTTTGCCCACATTGAAATTTGGCAGCAGTGATCGAACCCGCGAACTTGCGCTTGGCAGCGCATAGCTGCTAAGCAGTCGTGGTGGGTGCAGGACATGTGCATTTCGGTGGCGGGCATAACAGTGGTGGGAAGAGTTCTGAATATTTCTGGGATGTTGCAATTATCTGGAAAGAAAGTTCGCATAAATAATGACGCTGACTTTGCTCCTTGCAATGAAACAGAGCACGTGGCATGTCGCAGCGCAGCATGCCGCGCTGCGACATTACGGGACAAAGCGCACAGTCGCAGGCATTTCCCGGAAGTTACAGAGATAGTGTATTTTTCATAAGAGTTCAACTGAAATTGGGTTCGTACGTAGCTGCAACGGCGATTTCTTAAAGTTTATGGTTGCTCGCGAAACAACCAATTTTCCAGTATTCGTATATAAAATATGTATATATCAGCTTTCCATACATCTGATGCGATATACGTATGATTAATCTTCACAGTACCTTAACACGGCTAATACATATCTACCGCATGCATGCACGACAGCACTCATCGAAAATGCCCATTTGCGGAAAGCGCTGGCGCAACCGAAAACCGAAACCTCTAGCGAAATGTTCGGACTACTTGGCGCAGTAATACGTGTATAGACTACGCCCACGTAGCTTTCCCTGCACTGCCACAGAAAGTTGTCGCCAGGTATAGGCGCACCGAGGGCCGACAGCGTCGTCTGCGGTATAGCACCCATACGCATGCGCCTCAACCGCGTTCACGAAGCGAAACGTCACTGTAACTTTCTTTTTTAGAGCTTAGAGCTAAGCTTTTATTGCCTCTTCCTTCGACTTTCCCACTGTTGCTGCTGCTGCTGCTGTCTGGCACACCACGTCAGGGATGGTTCAGAACATGTGAGTACATCACGGAAGCTGGGCAGAGAGGAAAGGCGACTCGAGAAACTCGTTTTGACATTTGCACCGCGTCCAATGTACACAATGCCCTCTGGAGCTCCCTGAGCATCTCCACATCAGCGTCTTAACAGTTGCAATTATCCCTGACTTTCTGCAAAAGTATTCTAGAAATTGCAGCGCTTACCTTTCTACTAACCTGCAAGCATAGAAGGAAGCTAGATAGAATGGTAGAGAGGAGGGCGAGAGGAGGCAGAGAGTGGGTAGAAACGACGGGGGGGGGGGGGCAGTAGCGAAACGAGTGCCTTGCCACTTTTCGCTCGCAGTTGCAGTTACCATACAGGGGGGTGGGGGGGGGGGTTGCTAGGGAAAAGATGACGTGAGAAGGAACAAAACGCTACTACTATGGACGTGACAGAAGTTGCGGGCAAACGGGACAAATTTAAGTACAAGGCACGGTGCGGTACGTTTCTGCTATTTAGAAAAATAAACAGCCTGCAAATGTGCCAAGCGGATTAGTTACGCAGGCGCGAAGAAGCACAGCCACATTAGAGGGCACCGTATCGTCTAGGCGACAGCACGGAAGCAGTCCCATGTCAAATCAATACTTCTGTGCACGTCGCGGTATCCTTGCGGCTATGACATTGCTCGAGGTCGCGCAATCGTTTCGAACCGCGGCAGCCGCATTTCGACAAAGGCGAAGTAAAAAATTCTCGAGCACTTACATTTAGGGACACGTTTGAAAACACCCTGGTGTCAAAATTAATCCGGAGTCCGCCATTACGGCGCGCCTCATAATCCGATTGTGATTTTGGCACGTACAGCCCCATAATTCAATTCAAATTTAATACTTCCGCCACGATGCTATGTGCCGTGTGAGGCAACGAATATGCTCAACCCTCCCTGAGGTTATGAAGTCTGGCGCACCACAACGCCTCAAGCAAACACCTCCTCCTGTGTATTCTTTGTACTACACAAACAAAGAGCAGTGGTGCACGCAAGGTAACGTTTAACACCAACTCACCACTATCGCGTTGGACTACACGTTGAAGAAATTAAACGTTCGCCGTCAATGTCACCGCTAGTGATCGGTAATCAAAGCGAACAGCACATAAAGATTCGCTTACATCGATTGCCGCAGTACGTGGCATCTGTATAGTTTTTTTTTTTTTTTTACTTTGAAATTGTAACGTTGTGCCTGTTGGGCTCGCAACACAGAGGTGCGCTGTATTTGCGAGGCCACGTGAAAAGTTTCCACCCCACCTCACATATCCGTTTATTGTAAGCTCGTGAAACGATGCCTCATTCACCACTTTAGCAAATACGCTCTCGTTAAACCGTCTTGTAGCTTCTGCGTAGCAGGATGTTCCTTTAACCAACCTTCGGGCCTTAAGGTAGAGGGGTGAGGAGCGGGGGCTATGGGGCAGCTATATACTCACTGCGTCTGCTGATGGATAAGCCTGGCAGCATGATAAATGAATGCCATATAAACTACGCTGATCAAACAGGCAATGACAAAAACAGCTATTTGTATTGTACATAGACTAACGCAAGTGGAAGGGCGAAGTCGAACCCATCAACTCTTTGCTTTGAGTTCTTGATAAATTTGACATCGCCCTGCTATCTGCTAGCCGCTTGGTTGGTTCAGATGGCAGAGCGGCTACCCCGGGAAGGCGGTGCTCCCGGGTTCGCGTACAGCATCAGGACGAATTTTCCTTCAACTGCTAGTCTTTTCTTTCGAGCAATCCGCATAAGTTTCTTTTGTAGAAATTTCTACGATTGGGTGGATGTCTCATTTTCCCTTTATTTATCAGTTCTCTCCACCTTGCGGATTTCTGCAGTACTATTACGCCAAATCGACCAGGATAGCGACAATCTAATAAAGAAAAAAAGTGCGCAAGTGCGTTGACGCTCACGTCCCGTTATCTGCCGCTTCAAATCTCCCTCCTTATCGCTCCTTTGAAGCAACTGCACATGCATTGGCCACGTGATAAAAGCAGTCAATTATTACCTCTGCATTGTGGTCGAGTTCCTTGCCCTCTTGCGTTCCCTTAAGTAACGTATAGCGCAGAGGTTATAGCGTAGCGCTTTCTCTTGAAGCAGCACTATACAATTCGTAGGCAAGCCTAGCATGGTCTCACACGGCCTGCGTATTGCTTTTTTTGTGTTGTATACTTTGGTCAAATACGGGCCATTAGACTAGCAGCAGACTTTTTTTTTGCACTTAGCTTTGTAAGGAATGATAGGATGCCATGCGACACGAGGCATAACTTCTCACTTTATTTGATGCTGTTGTCATGGTAAACTTCTTTAGGATTCGTCTATAGTCCCGACGTAGTATCCGAAAATATCAATTGATGTATAATTTGCAGTGAACAAGCTTTCTTAACTCCTTACTCTTACACAAGTTACATTATTGTATTGCTGGCCCGTTGTAACAAGTGCAATAATTGCCAAAATGGATTGCAAATCGCCCCGATGCGCGAGTAGAATTATTCGAGCCTATTGCTTCTATTATTTGGCTCCAATGGTATAGATTCAGCTATAACTGTCAATGTAGCGGACAATGAAGTCGAAGTCGCTATTGAAACTCCAGTTCCAAGCTTTACCTTCAAATTTTCGGACACGTTCAAAGGGAGATTGCCGCCGTGCATTCGTTAAAATAATGCGATGACCGCAAAAGTTTAGTTTCGCTTAAAGGCGGAAGCAAGGAAAGCGATAGAAAAGTTTGGCTTTGCGATGAAGCTCCTCGGCCGGTGTTGTGACAAGGCGCGGAAGCGACAGTCTGGCGCGGCGTATCCCGCCGCGCAACTGCTGCTGAGCAGCAGGAACAACACCAAGGATCCTACCAGGCGTCTCAGAAAACTTCCGTCACAGGAGCGCGTCCTGTGAAATTGCAGCCGTCGAACATCGATGGTACACAATATAGACAGATTTAGCCGAGCGTTTAGGGTCCGCTCCACTCAAACTAGTGTATCCCACAATATACGCACAGCTACTCAACAGAACACTAGCGGGAACAGTAGCACGCGTGCATACAGCGCTCACGCCGGCATCGGAATGTAGAACGTTGCGCACGTCCTGCTACGGAACCAAATTAGCGGAGCGTTACGGCGCGTCTACTTGATTCCTTTACTTGGTTACTTGGCTTGTTTACTTGCAATTGGTGTCGTCTCTGGAAGGCGCGCTTGTTAAATGCGCGAAATCAACGCAGTTCATGCATACACCGGAGCGCTTGAAATATACGCGGAGCGTATAGCAACGTTCTGCTGAAACTGTAGTCACATTTCGAATGTTTATGCGCCCTCAATGAGATTTGCGCGCACGGCGTTTGCTTCACGCGACAGCAACGAGCTGTAACCCCGTAATCGGAAATGCATCTTAGCTCGAAGCCCGTGCATGACTTGATCTGAATGACGCCTCTGCTGTTTTTTCTTCGCTGCTTGAGATTCTCTTTGGTAGCCGCGAATTGGTTCTGAAGGACTCACCTTTCTTTCACGGAGCACCAAGCGAAAACAGGTCGCGTAGAAACGAGCTGTACTTCTTCTTCCACTCCACACGACGAACGCGCATCGGGGCCACGAGAAAAACGATGACGATGATGATAAAATGCGTTGTGGCGCGAGCCCACAAAAGGAAACGCAACGATTCTGTGGCAGCATGAGGCAGAAATGCAATTAAGGACATGTTTTACACGGTGGACGGTGCAGATTAGTGTGAAGCGATGGCGTATGATACCAATTAAAAAAAATACTGAAGGATAAATATTTGAAAAGCGGTTATTGGTTGTCTTTCCTGAAATTATAGGCGTAAAAATTCGACAAAGACCCACAATATTCGCCGTCGTTTCCACCATTTTATTCTTCTGGTGCTTGTTAACAGTAAGCTCAATTATTAGTGCTGAGTATTAGATCGCTTTGCTGAAAGTGGAAGGCAGTCACATAAAGGTAACTTTTTACACTGAGCGTTCAGCGATGGTGAGAACTCTATTGGAAGCTGGTCCTGATATCCATCATCAAAGATCATATTGTTACGTGAAGCTGAAACCGAATACTATTTACAATTTATTTACAGGTAAGCTCACGGAGCCAAAATGGCGACGCTATATCAAACCGGCACACACGTCGTCTTCGTCCTCCTCAGTGCAGCCACACTGTGGCGGCTGTTCCGTAGCATCACCTCCGGCTGTAGAAGCACCGTCCCGGTGCTTAATCTACACATCCGCGGTGAAAGGTGTGTGGTATGGTTTTAGTCTTGCCACGTGAACGATGTCACTGGCAGCTGATGATGACGCTGAGAGTTCGGCGGGGATGATTTCATACGTGACATCGGTCACTTGTCGTACCACACGGTAAGGGCCAGTGTAGCGCGACCGCAGCTTTTCGTAAAGGCCCACACGGCGAACGGGTGACCAGAGAAGCACCAGAGAAGCCGGAGAAAAGTGCACGTCACGATGGTGGCAATCATAGAGGCATCTCTGATGCTCCTGTGAGGCCTCGAGACGGGAGAGAGAGAGAGAGAGAGAGAAACAGCTTTATTTACCACTGCAGGGTAGGAAGTTAGGGCAGGTAGGCCTAGTGTGGCTCCCCGGTGGGGGCGACGTCTTGGGCCCACGAGACGATTGAGAGTTGCGTTTTTTGTCTGCTCTTGTCAGCAGCTGGTTCCAACCCTCCTCGGAGGGAGCTGGCAGTAATGATCGTGGGGGAGGGTTACCCTCGCATCCCCAGAGAATGTGTGCCCGAGTGGCGAACACTCCATGGTCGCACTTAGTGCAGACGGGGTCGTAATCCCTTCCAGTGATTAAATAAAGTCTAGAATGACTGAGTATTGAATCGGTCTGCAGTCTGCGAAGCAAGGTGGCTTGCGCTCGTTCGAGGTCGGGGTGGGGAGGCGGGTACACGCGTCTCGTCTCCTTGTAGAAGTTGGTAATGTAAGCATAGGATTTGGGGGCCTCTGCGAGCGCATCTGGGTTCGAGGGGCCGGCCTCCCGGTTAGTTAGGCCTCGGGCTAAACGGTCGACCCCTTCGTTCCCAGAGTTCCCCGCGTGAGCAGGTACCCACACTAAGCTTATAGTTCTGTCGAGAGCGCAACCGCACGGGAGCGGGCGAGCTGGCGCGCGTGGTCGGCGTGTGCGATCGCGTCGCGGGCGTATTTAGTGGCGGAACGTGTGGCAGAGGGCAGCAAAGTGTCCAAGGGCAACACGGGTTCTCGGCCATATAGGAGATAGAATGGTGAATAGCCGGTGGTGTCGTGACGCGATGAATTATACGTGAACGTCACATATCATAAGTGAAGATCCCAGTCGTGGTGGTCGGTCGCAACGTACTTGGAAAGCATGTCGGTGATGGTCCGGTTGAGGCGCTCCGTGAGGTCGTTGGTCTGTGGGTGGTAGGACGTGCTGAACTTGTGCTTTGTCGAGCAGGAGTGGAGGATGTCCTCGACGACTGCCGACAGAAAGCTGCGGCCACGGTCAGTGAGTAATTGGCGCGGAGCACCGTGCACTGAAATGATGTCATACAGCAGAAAGTCAGCAACGTCAGTAGCGCAACTTGTCGGGAGGGCTCTGGTGATTGCGTACCGCGTAGCATAATCGGTAGCGACGGTGACCCATTTATTTCCGGAGCCCGAGAGAGGGAATGGTCCAAGAAGGTCTAGACCAACACGGAAAAAGGGTTAGGGTGGGATGTCGATCGGCTGGAGACATCCAGCTGGAGGTGTGGAGGGCTTCTTCCGGCGCTGACAGGGCTCACAAGCGGCAACGTAGCGCCGCACGGAGCGGGCGAGACCCGGCCAAAAGAATCGACGGCGTATACGGTCGTATGTGCGCGAGACGCCCAAGTGTCCAGCCAAGGAAGCATCGTGAAGTTGCTGGAGGACAGTCGAACGCAGGTGCGATGGAATGACGAGCAGAAGGTGAAGGCCGTGTGGATCAAAATTGCGGCGGTATAATGCCCCCTCCTTAAGGAGAAACATCAGGAGAGAGGCGTCGCCATGAGTTGACTCCAGACGGTAGATGAGGGCGCGTAATGAAGGATCGCGCCGTTGCTCGTTGCCGATTTGAAGCAACTGGGACACAGAGAAGACGCAAGCGATGGCGTCCGCATCAGCCGGTTTGTCGACGGGGTAGCGGGACAAACAATCGGCATCCCGGTGCAAGCCTCCCATCTTATATACCACGGAGAAGGTATATTCTTGCAGGCGAAACTCCCAGCGACCGAGTCGTCCCGTGGGGTCCTTGAGCGAGGATAGCCAGCAGAGAGCGTGGTGATCAGTGATGACACAGAAGGGGCGTCCGTACAAGTATGGACGAAATTTCGCAACAGCCCACACAAGAGCGAGGCACTCGCGCTCTGTGATCGAATTATTGCGCTCGGCGGGTGATAGAAGTCGGCTGGCATAGGCTGTAACGTGAACATGTCCACGCTGGCGCTGTGCTAACACTGCTCCTATGCCGTGACCACTGACATCAGTTCGAGCTTCCGTTGAGGCAGACCGGTCAAAGTGGGCCAAAATTGGAGGCGTGGTAAGGAGAGTAGTCAGCTGCGAGAAAGATGCGGCATGGTCAGGACCCAAAGAAAAAGGGGCGTCTTTCTTCAAGAGGCCGGTAAGGGGACGTGCGATGGTCGCAAAATCCTTCACAAAGCGTCGGAAATAAGAGCACAGCCCTATGAAACTACGAACGTCCTTGGTAGACTTCGGAACAAGAAAATTCGTAACGGCGCGAATTTTGTCCGGATCGGGTCGCACGCCTCTGGCGTCTACGAGGTGTCCAAGGACGGCGATTTGTCGGCGAGCGAAATGACATTTCGACGAGTTAAACTGGAGACCGGCGCGGCGGAACACGTCAAGAATCGCTGAAAGACGGTCTAGATGCGTGTCGAATGTGGGCGAATAAACGATGACGTCGTCCAGATAGCACAAACAGGTGGACCACTTGAACCCCTGAAGCAAAGAGTCCATCATTCGTTCGAAGGTGGCGGGCGCGTTACAGAGACCGAAAGGCATCACCTTGAACTGATAAAGGCCGTCAGGGGTAACAAATGCAGTCTTCTCTCGGTCCATGTCATCGACGGATATCTGCCAGTAGCCGGACCGTAAGTCGATAGAAGAAAAATAGGTGGCACCGTACAGGCAGTCTAGAGCGTCATCAATGCGTGGCAAAAGATACACGTCCTTTTTTGTGATTTTGTTGAGGTGGCGATAATCTACACAAAAGCGCCACGTTTTATCCTTCTTTTTCACAAGTACGACGGGAGATGCCCAGGGACTACAGGAAGGCTCGATAAGGTCCTTTGCAAGCATCTTTGTGACTTCCTGTTGGATAACAGCTCGTTCCGACGCAGAAACACGGTATGGACGTCGGCGAATAGGGTTCGCATCGCCAGTATTTATGCGATGGGTGACGACGGACGTTTGGCCTAAGGGTGTATTGTCAAAATAAAAAATGTCACGATAGCCTTCAAGAACGCGGCAAAGAGCTTCAGCTTGAGCAGGTGTAAGGTCAGAGGAGACCATCTTCTTAATGTCGATGTCAGTACCGTGCGATGACGTCACGGTATGGGCTGAGCTGTAACGATCTTCCACTATGAATGGCTCGACCTCATCATCCTGCAAAGCGCGAATTATAGCCAAGGAGATGCCCTAAGTCAGAACTTGCGCGGATAGCGCGAAATTGACAAGTGGAAGGCAGGTGTGGTTGCCAGTAATTTTCAGCACAGTGTGCGGCACGGTAACAACATGTGTAAGCATAACGGCTAGAATTGGCGCGGCCACGTAATTGCCGTCAGGTACAGCTGGTGAGGACAACAAGTCGACGTGTGTCACAGAGTTAGGTGGTAGGCGAATAAAATCTATGCAGCTCAGATGGCTAGGAGGCGGGTCCACAGGGTCGGCAAGAAGAGGCAAGTCAAGGCGAAGCGAGCCGGCCGAACAGTCAATGAGGGCAGAATGATGGGCAAGAAAATCCAGACCGAGAATGAGTTTGTGAGGGCAATGCTCGATGACGGTGAAGAGAACGACGGTGTGTCTCTCAGCAATGGTGAGTCGGGCAGAACACATGCCAACAATAGCGACAGTTCCTCCGTCGGCCACTTGTACAACTCGGTTCGGGGCAGGCGTCAGAACTTTCTTGAGCCAACGGCGAAGAGCAGCACTCATAATGGACACATGCGCCCCGGTGTCAATCAACGCGCACACAGTAACATTGTCGACGAGAACGTCCAAAAGATTCTTGTTCGTGGGTAAGGTGAAACGAGGATTTCGTGCCAATGTCGTCAATGCAGCTTCACCTCCAGAAGCTGCACTGTCTAGTTTTCCGGTCGGGGGTGCGGCGAGTAGGTCGAAGAAGGAGCACGGCGTGAAGGGGGCGAGCGAGATTGGCGGCGGGAGGGAGAAGACGAGCGGGAGTAGCGGGGTCGTGTCAAAGGTGTCGCAGGGTCAGATGATGGAGCGGGCATAGAAGGGGCGAAGGAAAAGGATGCGCTAGAAGGGCGAGGGTGGTAATCAGGATAATAGCACGTCGGAGAAGTCCAGCGGCTGCGGCAGTGGCGAGCGACATGTCCAATGCGTCGGCAGTTAAAACAGATCGGCTTGTCGTCCACGGTTCGCCATTCGGAGGGGTTGCGCTGTCCATAAGAGGAGTAAGAAGAGCGCGGTGGGAACGTGCGTGGATACAAAGGTTCCGAGCGTACGGAACGAATGGATTGCACGCCGACGTTGGACAACTCTTGACGGACGACGACCTGGATCAAGGAGATTGTCACTGGAGAATGATCAGGTAACAGGAATGAAGGGGCCGCCGGTTGTGCCGCTTCGACCTCACGACGAATGATGCGGGTCAAGTTGTCACATCGTGACGGCTGGTGGAATAGGTCGACACAGGATGACGTAGCAGCTGTGTTGGGAAGTCGCGTGATGTGCTGGGATACCCGGCGGCTTTTAGCACGCTCGAAACGGCGGCACTCCTTGAGGATGATATCGATGCTGGTGACGTTCGTAAACACCAGTAAATTGAAGGCGTCGTCAGCAATGCCTTTGAGGACGTGATTAACCTTATCGTCCTCAGTCATGTTCGGGTCAGCCTTGGCACAAAGGGCCAACACGTCGAGAATGTACGACACGTAGGACTCGGTCGACGTCTGTACGCGTGTGGCAAGGACTTTCTTGGCGTTGACTTGTCGACCAAACGGATTGCAAAATAGGTCGCGTAGCTTGTCTTTGAAGAGATCCCAGCTAAAGATCTCCTCTTCGTGAGTCTGGAACCACGCCAATGGTGCTCCGTCGAGGTAGAAAAGTACGTTGGCAAGCATAATAGTCGGATCCCAGCTGTGACTGGTGCTGACACGTTCGTATAAGCGGAGCCAGTCGTCAACATCAGGACTGCCGACTCCGTTGAAAACACCAGGATCCCGAGGTGGGGAAACGGCGACGTAGGTCGGGGCTGCAGGCGGAGACGCTTGCGTAGATGAAGTGCCGCCAGCAGGAGCCGAAGTTGCATTGTCGCCTTTGCGACCGCTGCGAAGCTCCATGACGAGTGCGGGGAACGTCCACCTCCACCAAATGGATGTTACGTGAAGGTGAAGCCCAATACTATTCACAATTTATTTACAGGTAAGCTCACGGAGCCAAAATGGCGACGCTATATCAAACCGGCGCACACGTCGTCTTCGTCCTCCTCAGTGCAGCCACACTGTGGCGGCTGTTCCGTAGCAATATATTGGAGCTATGAAAACAGCAGTATGTGTAAAACTAATTTTATGTGTTTCGCGGGCACTAGCCGTGTTCACAAAATCTAGTCACAGAAATTCGTCTCGGACGCGCGCTGGCTTTCATTTAAAGATGTGAACTTTAATTCATTATTTTTGGCGCCGCCCTGTGTCGATTTTAGTGCCCCAATTTCGTACAGTGTGTTGAACAGCGGATATATGTTGTTACAAGAAAGAGCAAGATATGGCGCCACACGTACTAAAACTCCTTTATTCGTGAAAGTAGCGACACTCTAAGATCTTTGGTGCCGCACCCTCAACCGCGTCACTGCATTCTGTCTTACGTCATCACTGTCGACACGTTTGCGCTTCCCGCACATTGGTTGGCTGCGGCGCGCGAAACCGGCCTATCAGCTGACCCTCACGTTAGGGAGACGTGAGGGTTAACTTGTTTTATCAATTTTTTCTTACTGTTTTTCTGGCCGCCATTCGCGGGCCACGTGTTGATCACGCTGCAACGGCACACGTGCGTTTTGTAATTAGGTAAGCTTCTTTCGCCGGATAAATGCCTGGTGTTAACCAATGCAGCGAGCTTTCACGCATAGTGTTAGTTCACTGTGCGCAGCGCATTGCGCCTATATTTAGTACAAGTTAAATTTTGTATTCATAGCCATCTCATTGGCGTGCCCTTGGGAGCTGCATTTATATGAAAAAAAAATTATGTTCACGCATCAAAAAAAGGACAAAAAAACATTCAGGTCGCAATAGCTATGCCGAGGCTAATGTCCAAGAATATTTTCTTTTTTTTTTGCGAATCGCCTACCAGTCTCGAACGCTTAATCACCCCTGCAAATCTCTGAAGCGCTTGTCCCGTTCATTAATTAGTATTCGCATCCCTAGAAGCTCAACAGTTCTCTAGAGTTAAGTGCCGGAAATTCTAGGACACCGGCTGCGAATGGCTTCAAGAACCCAAAAAATTGCACGCGAACAATGGTATCCTGCCAAACCAAATTATCTTAAGTTCTTATGCATGAATCTGAGAATGTTGCCTGATTTTTCAAAAGCATACTGTAGGCACCCACCCTTGTTTGTGAGGTTCCGATTAAAAAAAGATCACTTAACCGCTGTTAAAAGTTATGTTGGGGTCCGCTGTTCAGTAAGCAGCCAGCAACACGAACGAAAATCGCATAACTGACGGGACTTATTCGCTGCTTGTCACAGAATACGAGCTACGCGCATTTCATTTGGCTCCCTTAATTCTGCAGAATATGCGTGTTGCATGCTGTTGGTTTTGTGTGAAGCGAAGTTCAAGCATTGTTTCCCTTATTGAAACTTCACACAAGCCCACAATGCGTCTAGGGTAGCAGCATTTGCTCGTGCTTTTGGTGCCCTCAGTAAAGGTGAATTTACTGTAAAAAACCATCATGTGTATTCTTAATTATTTTTCTCAAGTTTTTTTTTTTTTTTAAGCCACGCATATGAAGTGAACACATGAATTGTTTATACTGCTTAAATTCACCGCATACCGTACTCCGCCATGCTATGGATGCCCAAAGCGGCGCGGCCACGGATAGCAAGCCACTGAACGACAGCCATTATTTAGGGTGCTTCCACCAGTTTATCTCGGAGTTTATTTTCGAAAATATTCGTCAGCACGACCTATATCGCAAGTTTAGCATAGTCGTATCAGTGCCACCAGGAGATGACTTCTACAATAACACTTCAAACGACTGAAACAACAAGCGCGAGCATTCCTTCTTCCGCGTCGGTCGCCGGCCTGAAAAGCGTGCCGTGGGCATTGCGCCGGCCCGTGGTAGAGTGAAATCAGATAAAAGTTGAGGAGGAAAGTGCGCGCGAGGAGGAGAGTGTCACTACTTTTCTGAATATAGGGGTTTTAGTACGCGCAGCTTTACACATGCCCACGCGCCACTTCTGAAACCTCCGTCGCGGCTTCTTCCTCTATGGACTCGGAGCAGACGAAGTGCCAAGTTACGTCTGGATAAATAAACACTGTTAACAGCCTTAACACAACTCCAGTGCTCTATCGTCCAGTATACAAGACATTACGAAACATGGTGTCCGATGTGAACTAGTCCTAAAATCAGCGCATCAGTAATGGAGAAGATTCTTTCATCTCCGAAATTCGACTCCAGATGAAACACTACGGAACAATGGAAAGCCTTCAAGCAGAGTTTCACATTGTATCTCAAAGCAACTGACACGGCGACAGCACCATCTGACTGGCAAGCAGCACTTCTTTTGACCGTCGGTGGTTCTTCCCTGCTTGATATCTACAACAATTTTGGACTTCGGTAAACCGACTGAACAAGAACCAAATCCAGAATTTAAGTATGCTTATGTCATCAGCTTCCTCAGCGAGCATTGCTTACCGAAGCACAACGAGCTGCACTCGCTATGCGTCTTCCAAACTCGCATCAACGGGAGGAAGACGTATAGTTCGACAGCTTCGTAACAGACGTGAAACTCAAAGCGCGCGACTGCAGATTCAGAAACGAAAGAGAAAACATGGTCCACAACCAGTTCGTCTGCGGCATCTATGACGAAAAGGCCCGTGCAGACATTCTCAAGCTAGAACATCTGTCCCTAGAGAAGGTTGAAAAGGTGTGTCGAGTAGACGAAGCAACGAAAATTCAAATGAAAGCATTTAAGGAGGATACTCTATCAAGCAGCGAGACCCTGAACGGAGTGAAGAAATTCGTCCATCCCACCAATGCCAAGTCGAAGAGCGCAAAAGGAAAGCCACAAGAATATAGCATACCAAAATGCAGGTCATGCGGTAGTAGCCACGAGCGCTAAAGAGAAGCATGCTCAGCTAGGAAACAAACATGCGGCAAGTGCAATAAACGAAATCACTTTGTGGCAGTTTTTAAAAGCAGCAAGGTAGTTGTAGGCCACTTTGTGGCAGTTTTTAAAAGCAGCAAGGTAGTTGTAGGCCTTGCATAGATAGCGAGGATGAAACTATACTGGCATATCAAAGCCAGAAACTAAGCTGTCCACACTTTTCTCTGTGAGAAGGGAACACAAGTAAAATTTCAAGTGGACACTAGTGCAGCTGTTGACGTCATCCCAGCTAGACACGTCAGACTGTAGGAAATAGAACCGTGCGCAAGAACACTGAACGTGGAAGGGAGGCGCGGTTCACTGTTCCGGCAAGGAGTAAGTAGAAGTTACAACCGCAAACGCACAGAGATATTCTGTGGAGATTGTGGTGGTTGAAGATGACCTCACACCGCTGATTGGAAGAATGACAGCCGAGAAAATCATAACCTTAGACTGCAACCCTGTGGTTGTAATCGATGAAATTCCAGAAGCGAATTTCACTCATCGCATAGTGGAAAAATACCCAGATGTTTTCTGGAGACACTCTAGCAATACTGCCGGGAAAAGTACACACTTGGTGACTAAGCCAGATACTCTTCCAAAAGCGATAACGAGTTGTATAGTGCCTGTCAGCATTAAAACGCAGTTATAACAAACCTTGGCAAGCTTGAAAAAAAAAAAAGGTGTCATTAAAAGCGCGACAGAGCCAACGCAGTGGGCAAGCGTATCAGTTGTTGCAAACAACAAAAATGATGGAATGCGAATATGTATTGAGCCACAAGCGCTCAACGAGGCTCTTGAACGAGAACGGCACATATTGTGCATCCTTGATGATGTGCTACCCGATCTTGCCAAAGCAAAAATCTCAAGACCTGCGGAAAGCTACTGGCAATGCTCTCTAGATGATGAATCAAGCTTTATAACCACATTTCAAAAACCAAAAGGTCATTACGATGGCTCCACCTTCCGCTTGGACTTGCGTAAGAGGCGAACTTTTCCAGAAAAGAGTTCAAGTAGCGCTTGAAGGATTTAGCAGAGCATCCTGCGTTGCAGACGACATACTTGTCTTTGCAGGGGGCGAAAATAAAAAGATGTCGAAGATCACAACAAGAAATTACAGAACCTACTCCAGAGATGCCGACAAATTGAAGTCCGTCTTAAAATCGAAAAAACGCAGCTTGGAGCCGTATCAATTGTCTTCCTAGGACACGTTCTGTTAAAAGAAGGACTAAAAGTTGATCCAAATAAAGTCAAGGCAATTGAACCGATGCCCAAGCCAATCGATGTCCAAGGAATGGAGTGCTTCTGCGGGATGATCAACTACCTCTCCAGATTCTTGCAGAAAATTTCCCGTGTATGAGAGCCATTGAGAAAACTCACTGTCTAGGATACACCACGGATTTAGAGAAAACCGAAAAAGAAGCATTTTAATATGCAAAGGATGCTGTGACAAAGGCTCCAATTCAGGCTTACTTGCACTCACGAAAGTTAGAAATTCAATGTGATGCAAGTGATCTCGGACTCGGAGCAGCTCTCCCTAAAGATGGACAGCCAGTCTCGTTCGCCAGCACAGCACTTACACCGACAGAAATCTGCTATGCACAAATTGAAAGGAAATCTTGGCTATCGTCTTTGCATTAAGCAAGTTCCAACAGTACACATTCGGAAGAGAAACAAAGATTATCAGCGATCGCAAGTCCCTTCAAGCCATCCTGAAGAAAGGATTCGATCAAGTTCCAAGACGACTACTGGGCATAATTCTTTATACGAACGTATACAACATTGTGATCGAGCAGACAAGGCAAATAGTTACTTTTGGCTGATACGGTGTCACGTGCGTTTCTTCTTAACGCAAGCAATCAAGAACTCAAACATCATCTACTTACACTACCTTCCTGTGAGAAAAGAAACCCTGGAGAAGATTCGGTCTGCGACTGAGAGTGATGAAGCACTGCAAAGATCGAAAGCAGTTATCTTGTCAGGTTGACCACAAGATAAGCGTGAACCACCCCAAAGCATGCGCGTGTACTTCACATACGAAGATGAGCTTACAGTTGAAGACAACCTGATTTTCAAGGAATTACGCCTAATCGTCCCAATGTCTCTTAGAGGTGAGATCAAAGCAACACTTCAATCCTCACATCTTGGGATTGAAAGGTGCCTATGACGCGCTTGTGAATGTGTATTTTGGCCAAAAATGAATGCACATTTAAAGGATGTCATCGCAGTGTGGAAAGTATACCAAAACACGCACACTCTAAGCAACGAGAAACTATCTCTCCTCATCCAGAACCAAGCAATTCATGGGAGCGTGTTGGACGCGACGTTTTCGAATTCAAAGGAAAGAGCTTCTTGATCACATTGGATTCCTACAGCAACTTTCAGGAAGTGGACCAACTGAAATGCGTGTTTCCTGGGCAGTGGATTCATGCAGCAACTTTCAGGAAAGTGGACCAACTGAAATGAATTACCTCCAATCAAGTAATACGCAAACTAAAGTCTCACTCTTATCGACATGGTATACCAAGAATTCTGATAACCGACAGCGGACCACAATTCACCAGCGGCAGAGAATTCCACAACTTTTCAAAAAGCTGGAACTTCGGACATAAAACGTCAAGCCCAGGATACCCGCGTTCCAACAGAATAGTTGACTCAGCCGTAAATACGGCAAAAATGCTGTTCAAGAAAGCAGGAGACAGCCACTCAGACCCACAAATGGCGTTTCTTGATTAAAGAAACATTCCGCTGCAAGAACTGAACGCTAGTCCAGCGGAATTGATCGTGGGCCGCCGCACAAAACGGATTTTGTCAACATCATCAAAGCCACTGCAGCCCAATTGCAACAGACAAGCAAGGACTTGCCGAGCCTATGCGAAGGTCAAAGCGTCACAGTTCGACCATCGAAATACCGGACATGGGTCAAAGGAACAATAACTAGAGGAATTGACGAACGATCCTATGGCGTTCAAGTGAGCGACAGTGTCCTGCGAAGGAACCGAGTATTTATCAGACGAAGACCTTCAGTAACTGCTGATAATAGCCAACGCGAACAGCCGAACACTACAACGCTGCCAGAAGAGGATACCCAGCGCGACAAATTAAGAGGCTCGAGGATTTTGCCGTCGGTTGAACAGTTATTTCAAAAAATAGGAAGGGTGTTACAAGCAGGATCAAGAGATGGCGCCACCATCCCGTACGCACAGTGTTACACACTGGCTACGCGCTCTTTTTGAAACCTCCGCTCTCTCCGTCGCGGCCATCGCGGCAACAGTCCTCCTCTATGAACACGGAGCAGACGAAGTGTCAAGAAGCCCCGTCTCTAACCGCTCTACTCTGTACCTCCATTAACTACACCCATTGCGGTGTACCTTATACGTATTAAACCCAGTTTACCCCTGTTAACAAAAGTACATTGTTCTATCGTCCACTATGCGAGACATCACGAAACATATTTCTTTCACGTCTACTATACATCGAGCATTACAGGCAACAAAACCAAAGACGACACAAGCGCAACGTATACATACACACTAAATGGAGCACTTTCAACCAATATTTAACATTTCAAGACAACCACCTTTCAAGCGCAGCGCACGATTTCGCACGCTGTGCACAAGGAAACATGACTAGCGGTATAATTCAGTACTACACGAATACTGAGGCAGAACAAGCGGATCGTAGAGGATGATCACGCGCTGAAACCCGGTAGAAAATGGTATAGTTTGGGTACCTGCGCACTAGTCCGCAAGACCGTGGGAACAAGCAGACGAAGCGGAAGTACATCTCTCTTGCTTGCGAAGCAAAACAAAAAACAAGCAGCCATTCTGTTTGTGTTTTATTATTTCTCTAAACTTTAACTCGTCAATTCAAGCAACAGATGGCACGGATAACAGATGTTTTCCCGAATAATTATAGAAGTCACGTGTCACCCCGAGCGACGTCACACTGCGGACACGACTACGTAGACGCAGGGGCACGACTACGTCACAGTCAGGCTTGGAGCGTGGCAGCCGCCAGGAGAAGGAAAAACGGCGTTCGGTTTGAAATTTCTGATCTTTCCGCGGCAGGTAGCGATGTAATACTTTGCACACGCGATCTTTATCGCGCAATATATGCTCTGTGCTTGTCTGCTTAAACTGGCCAGACCTGGGGAGGGGCCCTTTAATACCGTGGCTGGAAAGGTTCAACCAATGAATTCTTTTGATGCTTTAGCATTGAAGTTAGGCAAGTCACTCGCTTGTCTTGCTAATGCCTTTGCTCAAGTTTACTCTTCCAGCAGGTCAGCAGGCACAACCAAGCCGCTCCCGGCGCTATCGTTGTCTCTGATGTATGCTTCTTTTACACTTAGAGAGTTGGAACTGGCTATGAGCAGCCTCTGAAGTAGCTGTACGGTGGGACCTTACCTTATCAGCAATCACATGCTGACTAACTTACCGGTTGGGAGACGACGTGATCTGCTGAACTTTTTTAACGAAATATGGGCCAGATGGGGATATCCCACATTTCTCTCATCCGACTCCCTCAGCCCGCATCGGACAAAAAGTGCTCTACGAAGCTGAGTCACACCCCCCGCGACATCAGGCTTCCCATCTAGACTCTCATGAACCAACTACTACGTCTGAGTGAGTCTTCGGTCGGCAAAGCCCTCTTAAGATGTTTAGGTAAGCGGCCACGGTCACATTTTTATCCGACACTCAACACGCTTCAAGTGTTAGGATGGCCTTGCTCGAGACATAGGGACAAGGTAGACCCACCCGGGATATTCCAGGATATCACATTTAGCTTAAGTGTACCATGACAGCAGTCGAAGAGCTGCATTCCAGCTGGAGAAGCCAAGTCACTAGTTCTGGAACATTTGACGACCACTTACCCGAATCTCCTCCAAGGACACACAGGTAGATCTGTCGAAGTAGACGAAGACCGTTGCGCAGCTGCATTCTATGTTCCCTCTCTGAGATATGCATGATCTGGCCGTCCGGAATGTATAGTTTCGTGGACAGTTGTGGAAGGCGTGGCAATAGGCGCTGCTCTGCGGAAACTAAAGACTTTGCCTGCACAGAATGTGGACCTCCTTACGGACTCAAAGGCCGCGTTGCAACAACTCTACCGTGATCTACCGTCCATCAAGTTGCGACGCAATTCACTAGCTCTCGTGAAAAAACTCGCCAACAAAGGTTTTATAATAATTTCGGTGGATCCCCTCCATTGGTATTCATGGCAACGAAAAAGCTTAGGGTCTTGCATACGCAAGCCTCCATCATCCTTCCAAAGTCAAGGGCTCAAAGAGTGATCAAGTTCAAAAATCTGACATTCGAAATCACTTCTGGTCATTTTGGGTTACACCACATATGCCATGCGTAACCGAGATATTTAGTAGAGAGGAAGCCTCTCTTCTATATCGAATAATGAGAGGACCTGCTAATACACCCGTATGGTTATTTATTTATTTATCACTCTGAACTGTATGACATGCGACGAGAGAGGAGGCATCGAATACTTTCTGTGGTCGTGTCCAAAATTCCAAGATCAAAGGGACCCTCCCCTGTAAAATCTGCAAGAAAAAGACCTGTGCCTGTACAAAAAGGTGCCTGCGACACCTTGTGTTCCTCGAAGGATCAATTATAACCCGCAAGGGAACTCCACGTCTCCTTATCGCATTTTAAGAGACTGGTATGATGGACATGTGGTGAAACATTACAGTGATTGTGTGAGGCGCTCGGGTGGAGCAATTTCCAGCCTTAATGACCAGGTTGCGTGCGTGCGTGCGTGCCCGCGTGCGCGCGTGTGCGTGCGTGTGTGTGTGTGTGTGTGTGTGTGTGTGTGTGTGTGTGTGTGTGTGTGTGTGTGTGTGTGTGTGTGTGTGTGTGTGTGTGTGTGTGTGTGTGTGTGTGTGTGTGTGTGTGTGTGTGTGTGTGTGTGTGTGTGTGTGTGTGTGTGTGTGTGTGTGTGTGTGTGTGTGTGTGTGTGTGTGTGTGTGTGTGTGTGTGTGTGTGTGTGTGTGTGTGTGTGTGTGTGTGTGTGTGTGTGTGTGTGTGTGTGTGTGTGTGTGTGTGTGTGTGTGTGTGTGTGTGTGTGTGTGTGTGTGTGTGTGTGTGTGTGTGTGTGTGTGTGTGTGTGTGTGTGTGTGTGTGTGTGTGTGTGTGTGTGTGTGTGTGTGTGTGTGTGTGTGTGTGTGTGTGTGTGTGTGTGTGTGTGTGTGTGTGTGTGTGTGTGTGTGTGTGTGTGTGTGTGTGTGTGTGTGTGTGTGTGTGTGTGTGTGTGTGTGTGTGTGTGTGTGTGTGTGTGTGTGTGTGTGTGTGTGTGTGTGTGTGTGTGTGTGTGTGTGTGTGTGTGTGTGTGTGTGTGTGTGTGTGTGTGTGTGTGTGTGTGTGTGTGTGTGTGTGTGTGTGTGTGTGTGTGTGTGTGTGTGTGTGTGTGTGTGTGTGTGTGTGTGTGTGTGTGTGTGTGTGTGTGTGTGTGTGTGTGTGTGTGTGTGTGTGTGTGTGTGTGTGTGTGTGTGTGTGTGTGTGTGTGTGTGTGTGTGTGTGTGTGTGTGTGTGTGTGTGTGTGTGTGTGTGTGTGTGTGTGTGTGTGTGTGTGTGTGTGTGTGTGTGTGTGTGTGTGTGTGTGTGTGTGTGTGTGTGTGTGTGTGTGTGTGTGTGTGTGTGTGTGTGTGTGTGTGTGTGTGTGTGTGTGTGTGTGTGTGTGTGTGTGTGTGTGTGTGTGTGTGTGTGTGTGTGTGTGTGTGTGCCGCTCATAGGCGTCCATGGGGACATCGGGCTCCATGGACGCCAGGGCAGGGGTTAGTTGACGAAGCGGTTTGCCGCTTCGGCTGCTAGACGGACAATGTTGGCCTGTGAAGCCGGGTCTTCGCTACGAAGCGCGGTCTCCTATGCTTCTTGGTCCTTGAATAAATTATGTCCCGAGGAGTAGCTGCACTCTCATAGGATATGTCTTAGGGTGCATATTTTGGGTGAGATACATCCATCTAGGAGACATGTGGTTCCTGGCTTGCAGGCGGCGCCAGGTGACTGCCTCTGCGGACGTGATGGACCTATCCGAGAGTGGATATTTCCGACGTCCTAATCTATAGTGCTCTATGACCTCGTGGTAGGTCGCGAGCATCTCGACCTTAAATTTAGGTTTTGGCCGCCGTCCCCCCTCCCCCCTGGACCCCCCCCCCCCCCCCCCGCATAAAGGCCGATCCACACGACGGACCAAATTGCTCTTTTGGACCGCGGTCCGCGCATCACGTGATAGGACGTCACCAGTTCGTGCGTACCGCCGTTGGCCCGCACAAGACCGCGGCCCTTGCGGTCCAACAAATCGCCGAGGCTTTTCCCGCTTCCGTTTTGGCGGCGGACCGCATGCAAACCGCAGCGATTTTGGCTTAGCCAACGAATGTTGTCCGGCAACAGAGTGTCTTCAGCCAAATCCAACCTAGTTTTCGGCTCAGCAAAAGCCAGTCAAGCGAGTCGTTTCATGTTCGCCATTCCGCCTACACGTGCGTGGAGCAGATATATTTTTTAAACACCGTGTCCGCTTGGAGTGACGAGGAGGTTTTTTCATTTTGTATACATCGTTGAGCAGTTCCCGGCTTTGTGGAACTCGAGCCGGAATGATAACAATGATAACACTCTGGCCGAGAGTTTAGCTGGTTGGTCTGCTCTGCCGTCTGCTATGGCGGTCCGCCGTGTGGATGTGCTCTGCGCCGGACCGGACCGCGCCGGGCCGTGACGTCGCATCACATGACCGAGCAGCCCGCGGACTTGGTCCGTCGTGTGGATCGGCCTTAATGAGCGCTCGGGCAAGGGCGTTGGTAGCTTCGTTGCCTGATATGTGGGAGTGAGTGGGGGCCCAGGTTAGGGTGGTCCCTCTCTCTATGTTGCCTTTAGATATTATGCTGTACGCGTAGTCTGATATTTCGCCTTTGCAGAAATTTCTTTCTGCCGATTTGCTGTCCCTAATGATCACTCTCGCGTCCGTACTGGTATGCAGGGACCTCCAACGCTCCCCCCTGCGATCCCCAACGCTAGGGTGATCGCCGCTTCCTCCGCTGCCTTGGCGTCTACTGCGCTTGTCTATATAGTGCCCTGTTCTATTGCGTACCCGTCGACTACCACAGAGGCGGAGCTTCCGTAACCGCCAAGGGCGGCGTCTGTGAAGGCAACAGTCTCAGGTGGCATTCTGCTTAGCTTTGTTGCCAATGTTTGGCTTTGTGCTGGCGTCTTTCCTGATCGTGTTATGGGTGCATGTTCTTAGGTATCGGTGCTACCGTGAGGGCTTTCCTAATTTTGGACTCAATGTGTAGCGATTGGTATTTGGTTCCTCTTTTACCTTGTAGTCCTACCGAGTTTAGAATTTGCTGTCCTGTCTCGGTTGGACGTTCGAGTTGTGCCGTTCTCGTCGCTTTCGCTAACTCCTGCCATGTGTTATGCACCCCCATTCCCTCTAGGGCCTCGGTTGAGGTCGAGATTGGTAGTCCCAGTGCACTTTTCGTGCATTTCCTTATTATTACGTCTAACTTGTTTCTTTCTGCTTTTTTGACGTTACGGAATGGGGTTGAGTAGCAGATCCGACTCAATATGAAGGCCTTGGCCAGCCTTAACTTGTTCTTCTCCTTTAGCCCTCTGCCTATGGCCGAGATTCTAATGATGCTTACAACTTGCTTTACGTGCGCGTCTAGCTTAGCTATAGTCGTGTGGTTGTTTCCTGTTTTGCTTATGAGCATGCCCAGAATTCGCATCTCATCTACTTGCAGAATTTCTTTCCCGTCTAAGTCTATTGAGATTCTGAGAGGAGATGCGTTGTCTGTCCTCGTCCGAGGCCTGATGATCAGTAGTTCCGACTTCGTCGGGGAGCAGCTCAGCCCTTTACTTTTGGCATGGAGGTCTATGATGTCGGTTACCTGATGGAGCCTTCCTTCGATAGACGCACCGCTGCCCTCATTAAGCCAAGCGTTGACATCGTCTGCGTAGACGCTCGTATTTAGTCATTTGATCCTTCCTAATTTGCGCGGGAGGTCTTTCATAACTGAATCAAATAGGAAGAGGGATATGATGGCTCCTTGCGGGGCGCCCCTGTTTCCTAATTTAATCTCTGAGGCTCTCTATGTGCAGGGTCGCTGTTCTGTCTTTGAGAAAAGAGTTGACGTAGTCAAAGGTCTTCTTCCCTACGTGAACATCTGACAGGCCGTCGAGGATGGCCGAGTGGCTGACATTATCAAACTCTTTGGTTAAGTATACACCCAATATTGCTGTCGTATCTTTAGTCTTTCGTTTGTCTATAATAACGTGTTGGAGCCTTAGCATGGTATCTTGAGCGCTAAGGTGCGGTCTGAAACCTGCCATCTCGTGGGGCCAGAAGCTGTTTTCTTCCGTGAATCAAGTTAGTCGCGTCTGAATTACGTTCTCCATTAATTTGCCTACAGACGAGGTCAGTGAAATTAGCCTGACATTCTCTATAGCCGGGATTTTGCCCTTCTTATGAATTAAAACGGTGTTGGCTTGTTTCCAGTCTTTAGGGACTTCCCCGGGTTCCCACACTTTGTTCAGATAAACTGTAAGGGGAACTACAGAGTCGTCATCTAAGTTCCTTATCATACTGTAGGTGATCTTGTCTGGGCCAATGGCTGTGTTCCTTTTGAAGTCAAAAAGCGAAACTCTGGCCTCTACTACTAGAACGGATTCGTCCAGTAGCGGATTCTCTGCTCCCTGATATTCTCTAACCGCTGGCGGGCATGCGGGGCCTATATATATTTGTATAGATGCGGGGCCTCTATGTTGGCGGGGGTTTTGGTGTTGGTAGGATATATGAGGTGGCGCAGCATCTGCCACATGTTGGGACCGCTCTTAGTCTTCTCTAGTTCGTCGCATTTTTGATCACAGCCTCTCTCTTCTAGTTTGAATGCATAGCTAGAGAGCTATGCATTCTTTATTGTGCCCGGCTATTTTCTTCCCTAGGTTCTGGTTCCATTTCTGGCGCTTTAGCTTTTCTCGAGGGTTGTTTTTCGGTTCCACATATTTCTAAGCTTGTTGTCTAATCTGAATGGGAGGTCATCTCCCTCTACCATTTCGGTGGCCGGTTTGACGTGTGAGACAACGTTGAGGTCCACTCTGTTATGTCTCCGATTTCGCCTAATGTTTGCTGTTGATCTGATATCCCTGGATTTGTCCTAGTCAGTTCAGTTGCGGTGGCCTGTTTTGGCTTATGTAGGGCGCCGCTAGTTTCCTATTAATATGGATTTCGATTATAAAGTGATCGCTGCTGAGGTTTTCGCCCGTCTTTTTCCACGATGTTTTGCCTGTCCTGTGCCTAGTGTTAGATCCAGTGTCGTGTCACAACAGATGCTCTTACCGGTTCTGTTTGGCTCGTTCCGGTCCGTTAGTAGCGAGCGTCTTGTCTTTTGAATGGCTTCCCACAGCATTCTACATTTTCTGTCAATTTTGGTGTAGCCTCATTCATGATGCTGGCATTACTACGAGCAGGGGCACGACCTTGCTGCCCTCAGCGCTTTCTTAAATGTGGCCTCGAACTGTGCCTCTTTGTGAGAAAGAGGACTGTATGCGTTCAGGACGAATATGCTTCCCCTATTTTTTTTGCCGGTAATGATTTCTACGAGACCAGGTTAAACTCAACTGTTGCTAGAATTCACCCCCACGAAGATTCACCTCAGGAGCAGACCACCGACCAGTGATATTACGTTGAATTGCCCAAGGAATCGCGTTATGTAATTCGAGGAAGACTTTCCGATTCGTGGAACCCATGCGAGTGGTTTGCGCACCAAGAGAACGTTCCCGCCCCACAGCATTGAGAGTGCTCCAGTTCGTGGCAAAACTCGTATGCCAACGCTGCCTTACCCCGCCCTTTCTAATTCTCGTATCTTGCCGCTTGCGACCTTTTATCAGCAAGACTAAAGCGTGTTTAAGATTTGGAGGAGTTGAGAAAACGACAGTCACACGACACGTTATGTTTCCTAGAGTTGCTCACAGTTTTTAATGATGGACAATGTGATGGGACTAGTCTATTCTGTCCAAGAGACTGTACTTTAGACGTGAATAATGTTTTTATGTGCGAAAAGTAAGTCAGAACTCATTGCACGGTTACTGTCGATGTTAATTCGAACAGCATTCGATCGATGTAGCTACGCACCGTATTCCTGAAGTGGCGTTGACATTACAAGTGTAGTGGTAATTCCGGGGCATTCGTTTCTTCGGATATATGCCACATACCCCGATATTGCCCCACTTTGCTCTGGCGCTCCCTTGCAAAGATAAGCCATGAGCATAGCGGCATGACGAGGACTGCATGACGCAGACGCAGTGACGGTAGACTGAAGAAGAAATGATATCGATAGGTTGACGGAGGCTGCACAACGACAACGGTATGATGACAATGAGATGCCTGTTCCTAAATTGTGACTATATGATATATCGACAGGAGCTGGACGCAGACGACATGACTACAATGAGATGAAGTCGGTGGTTGGACGACGACTGGAAGAAGAAGGAGAAATTACAGAAATAGCCCAACCAAGACGGCATGACGACGGCGGTATAACAGCGGATGCATGATACCGCCAGTGACGACGATGGCATGACAGCAGTGGCGTAATTACGACCCAATGACGACGACGTGATTATGATAGAATAACGAACAAGGAATTGCGTCGATCGATCGACGAAGCTGGTATGGTGACCACGGGATGACGACAATGTTATGACTTGGGAAGCGACGTGGGAAACGACATGACGACATGACGTGGGAAACGAACGCGGGAAGACAATGGCATGACAGCGGTATGACGATGGCTGTGTGACGATGGCTGTGTGACGACGATGGCCCACGGCGACGGCGTAGCGGGAGTAGGATGTCGATTTTACAATCACGATGTAATGACCGCGGCGCAACGAGACTCAGATGACGAAGCTGGTGTGACTTGAATGGCGCGACCATGACGACATGACGACGACGGCCTGACAACTGATGCATGGTATAAACGCTCTGAGGATGACGGCATGACAAGGGCAGCGTAAGCACAATTGAATGTCGACAGTATGATTACGACAGAATGACGTAGAAACCTTGACATCCGTGGAACGACGAAGGCGGTATGACGGAGATATGACGACAATGAGATGACGTTATAGTAATGATGACAATTATAAAATAACAATGTGACAACGACAGCATCACGGCGACTGTGCGATGGCGTAGCGACGATGGAGGGACTAGTCGTATGATAAAGGTCGAATGACAACTTTGCAACGACCACGACCACATATCCAGTAGTGCAAGCAATTAGACAACCTGAACCACTGGCTCGGAGTAGAAGGCATGACGACGACAGCGAGACGAGATTCAGATCACCAAGCTTGAATGATGACGAATAAATGACCAGGATGGCATCACAATGAAGGTGTGATAAGGAAGGCATGACGACTGTATGACCACGATGACGCGAAGACGACGGCATGACGAGGGTCAGATGACAACGATGCAATGAGCACGATGGCATCAAGACCACGAGACCATACCCGCGGTGAGTGAGTGAATGAGTGAAGAAAAATTTTTGCAGGTCCGGCGAGGACGCGAACTCGTCGCGCAACCGGCTAGTCCCACGTCCGGACCAGCAGCTCTAGCCCACCGGCCCGGTCGCGGCCACGCCGGACGGCTAGGATTTGCTTTTCTAGAGCGGGGCTACGCAGGAGCGAGTCCCACTCCTCCTTGATAAACTTGGGGTATGGCGACCCGCACTCACAGAGCATGTGCGCTAGACTGGAGCTCTGCCCTCAGGACGGGCAGGCCTCGTCGCGATACACGTCGGGGTAAGCCTTGTGCAGAGCGGACAGACATGGATATGTGCTGGTCCGTAGAAATATAAGCGAAACGGCTTGCGCCCTATTTAACTTGGGGTGAGGGGGTGGAAAGAACCTTCTAGACATGTAGAAATATTTAATAATCTCGTTGTTAGGAGCGGAAGCGCCCCTGTGACCGTACCAAACAAGTAGAGAACATGGGCCACTGGGTCGGCTAAAGAGGATAGATAGATAGATAGATAGATAGATAGATAGATAGATAGATAGATAGATAGATAGATAGATAGATAGATAGATAGATAGATAGATAGATAGATAGATAGATAGATAGATAGATAGATAGATAGATAGATAGATAGATAGATAGATAGATAGATAGATAGATAGATAGATAGATAGGTGGGTAGGTGGGTAGGTGGGTAGGTGGGTAGGTGGGTAGGTAGGTAGGTAGGTAGGTAGGTAGGTAGGTAGGTAGGTACGTAGGTACGTAGGAAGGTAGGTAGGTAGCTAGGTAGGTAGGTAGGCAGGTGGGTGGGTACGTAGGTAGGTTCAGAACGACTGAAGTAGGCAAACAATGCGATTTGCATTAAAAGAACAATTCTCATTGCTTCTCGATCCACTCTCGTATACGTACGCGCTTCCCTGTAAAGAGAGGTTGAGCAACACGGCAAGACATGGTCAGGAAAGTCCATCAAATATGGCAAAAGAAGGCGCAGTTTAACACCCTATCAGAAACTCCGTGACGGTTCGAGCGCAGGAGGAGGCAATAAGCATTGGAAAGAAATCAATGCTGGTTGCTGGCCTCACGAAAGAAATTTACAAGCCATCTATTGTAACGCAGCAGGCCCTAAAGTGGAGCTACGACGAGGAATAAACTAATGTATCCTAGTGTATACAACTAACCATTAGCCTACAATTAACCGAATTAAGCCTGTTCGTTAAATTTGTTCATGGTTCCGATTGGCGGAATGCCAGCATCTTACCCACACGGCAGTCTTTGCTTTCTTCTCAGTTGTCCTCACCTGTATCTTGTTAAGTTTGCTCCCAGAACAGTTGACATTCCCCTGCTCTGAACAGTTATTCCACTAGTATGTTGTGTCTTTATGTCAAGTACTTATCGCCTCGGTACCTTGTATCTGCACCATAATATATAAATGTGTTTTTGCCGAGGCAACCTTGCCGAAATCCAAATGTGCGACTGGAAGGACTTACGTTCACGGAGCGCACGAGTAGGGTGTTTGGGTGAAGTTTTGGGGCAGTCCGTCTGACTTACCTGTAATGACTGCTTAGGCGCAGCTTTCGCCTTGAGCATAATTGACTCAAAGTCAATTACGCCATCCAGATTACTTCCCGTACACTTACAGCAAAAATTAAAGAAAAACTACTTTTGTAGTCTCATATCACAGCCGCCTAGGAAGAAAAGTATCACATTTTGCTTACAAAATATACAATTTCGGAACGTCAGTTTATCTTCTAGCATTCATCACGTACAGTCACTATTCGCGTTTACAAACACGCTTCTTTTATAAAACAATACTGTGTGTTTCGGTGTAGACTGCCAAATTTTTTTTTTGAAATCACACGGGGCGGATAGCACAACATATAGTACTTGAATGGATCACTCCCACAGGCGCACATTATTTGCGCGAGAAATTGAAATGCACCTGTGACTAATGAATAAACTTAACTAATTGTATTTAGCTAACCACTTCCACATATTGCAATTTCCAAATTGTAGACAGTGAGACCGAAAGACATGTTCACTTGGAAAGAAGTCTGTAGATAACTCGATTGTCGAGATATCTACCATCAAGATTGCGATAAAAATGCACTCTCGTTCCACTTATACTTTGACAAAACGCCGTTTTACGCATTGAAGCACAAACGTGGCTGGAGTGCCATAGCATTTCTTCGCAGTTCGGGAATGAATATCTCGAAACTGGTGTCATACAGAACATTCATTCCAAGTCTCATTTCTTGAACTTCGAGGCTACAATTTGTAATCTGCCGTATCTGCGATAAGTTATTTAGTTAAAAGCTTCATTAATAAATTTTAGTAATCAGTCAGTTAAACATTTCCAAATCTCTTGCAAATGTCATTCATGACTTTGATTAATCGAGCTCAAGGACTGCAATTGTGCATCTACCCCAGGTTACTTTTACAAATTTGTGGCACTCTTCACAGGAACACCCACTATAGAAGCTTTACATTGGCGTAACAGGAAGTTTGGCTTTGCAGAAATGCTAGAATAATAAATGTACACATCCATCTGTCGATATTGCAAGACAAAACAATTCAATATTTCCTAACTACATTGAATGATGGCGAGAGCGAATCACAGCAGAATTGACAGCGCGTCAATATTATTAACAGTATGTACAAAATCATCTTGCTTATATTTTTACATCATTTCTTATATACGAAACCATTTTGTCACTATTTAGGCGATTATTGCTTTGGTGTAAAGAAACGGAAATGTTCTCGTATATGCATATGTTATTTCCGCAATGCACTTAATATTGGCTTCGTTTACGAACATAAATGCGTGAACTGATGCATGCTTAGGGTGTGTACAATCTTCTATGGATACCCACAGTCGGTCAAGGCTTTGTTGGCCTTTTTACGTGGCAGTGACCTATTAGAAAGACTGTAATGATGCCGTCATCTTTTTTCTCGCCTTTCTTTCTGTCCCCGCTCTTCTTTCCGTCTTTACTTCCCCTTTACCTTCCCCTAGTGCAGGGTAGCGAACCGGAGGCTTCAAGTCTGGTTAACCTCCCTGCCTTTCTCTCATTTGCATCTCTCTCTCTTTCTTTTAGGGTGGCACTTAAACAACTCTGAGTAGAAAGCAGTGCATCCTAACATGCAAATGTGGTCATCATGGCAAAGGTGTTTGAATCACACAACGTCCTCATTAAGAGCGTATAATTGAGTTACCTTCTAAACATGGTGGCTTGTAGCTCAATCTTGCACGGAAGCACTTCTGCTGTTCGCCTAATAATGCAGATGTTTGTTAACGCTCTCACATGCAGACAGTCATTCATGCCACTGGTATTCACAGAAAGTGATTTGGAGCAGGATTCTGCTAATAAAATTGGCTAATAGGCATCGTAACGAAATTAAAGAACGGCTCTTGTTTGCAAAATACAGAAATGCTCCGGAGCTTTCAACTGCATTGTGTTGCACGTAGTATATGAACGTTCGTTTGGCATGGAAACTTAGTTCCCATGCCAAGTTTCAGACAACACATCAGAACCTCGATCACAGGTTTCGACTCTTCGTGGCCAGACAGGGCAGCGATGCTGTCACAAGTGTCTTTCAATTGCTTTTTTGTACTTGCTGAAAGCTTTGTTGGCGGTTGGGAGCTTCGTCTAGGGCCGTGCTTTACAAACGTCTTTGACACCTACATTAATAGAACAGTTTGTCAGAAATAGTATGTGCCACTTCTCTTTTTTTTTTTCACCTCAGAAGAGTTAAGAGCACGCACTGCACCGACACACTGGGAAAGTTGAACACACGACACCGCTTGGCTGTACGGTGCTTGCGTATGAGGAACACGACAAAGGCAGCGCTGGGCTATGTGGTGTTGCTTGCAAGGAAGACATAAGTTGTCGTCACATCCGAAGTGGAAGGCACTTGTGGCTTGGTAATTCACAGACTTATCACAGTGACTTGCGCGCATTGCAAGTTTGTGTGTGAGTTCCACAAATTCTTAAACCTGTGGTGACTGCACTTGCATCCGAGAGGCTTGAGGCCGGATGTTTTTAAAAGACGATTGACCTAGAAGTACACTGTGAGTTCATTGTGGCTGGGAGACTGGTTGCCAGTTGTCAGTGGTGTTACGCTGAAGTCTGGATCCAGTGCCGTCTGAAAATTGAAACGGCCACTGTGAGTTATCTGTGATTTAAGGAGTCAACATCTTTCCGGTATTAATTGCTTCTCTGCAATTATGAAAGAAACTCTAGTCAGGTAACTCCAGCAATCACGGCGTCCTCGCTATAACAAATATTTATTGTGGGAATAAAAGAAATACCAAGTCATCGACAATAAATAACATGTTGCAAGAATTCTAGCTAAAAAGCTTGTATTCACCATTTGCAGCATCATGCATCTGCGTTTTGCAAGTATACGAGACCAGCATACGGAGAAACAATACGCTGACATTATTGTACTAAATACAGCACATATACATAAATACAGCTTATAGTTGAATTCATAATTATACATTTTCAGCGTTCATTTTCTGTCGTATTACCACGCATGATCACAGGTCAGGTGCAGGACAATGCACTAGATGACAGGGTGATCGGTATCTGCTTTCTTTAAAGTGAATCATTCTGTACAGCGCGTATCCTCACATTGTCATTCATAAAATCAGATCATCTCAATCAAGTAATTATCCGCGCGTCCACAACGTCACTACCTTGTCACTTGCAAGGATGAAAATTTATGGCTAAGAAAGAAAAAGGCACCTGGCAGGAGCTCTATCGAAGCCATTTGCGTTTGCCTATATCTGTGAAAAGAAACTGTTTATTCGTAAAATTATACTTCCTGCAGCAGCAGAAAAGTGAGCAGTATAGTAAGGCACAAACACAATCATGACTTAAATGGCAGTAAGACTTTGCAATGCTCTGGAAAGGCTACTGCTTTGCGCCAATTTCTTATAGCTATTAGGTGCCGTTGAACAGTAACGATCACCACCAGATCCTTCAAATCCACGTAAACCTGCCCGAAAAAGCACAGCGAGTACTAGTCAATTGTTGGCCTCCAATTTTCGGATTCAACAAATGCTTATTGTCCCTGCTCAACTTGCATACATCACAATAACTCGCTCCAGCCTCTGTTAGCATTAGCACACCAAACATATGGGTTAACGGATCAAGAAGATAACACATTAGTTTCCGATCACGAACACAGCAAGGACAGAGTGAGGTACTACACACAAAGGACAGCCCATCTAGCGTCATTTCAACTTCAAGCATCATTCGAACATCAAAAATAGTAAGTCATACCTTGTTAGGCTGGTCGTCCTCCCAGTTGAGTTCTTTGACTTTCATTGGTATGGAGCCAATGGGCCACTGGACGCTCAGCAGTTTGCCATTGTACAGCAATGAAGGACTACCCAGAGGTGCCGTCATTCCTGTCCGAAGCGGCTCCAACCTGCCGTTGGGAAGCGCCCTGCCATTGCGCTGCAGTCCGTTATTCTTGTTTATGCTTCCATTTTGAACAGGGGTGTCGAGACAGTCCGGGAGCGTCTCTCGTTCACTCATGTCCTCGGTCGTGTCGTCCGACTTGGCATCCGACAGGTTGAAGATGGGATTTTCGACACCAGCAAGGGGCCGCGGGGGGTTGATAAGCCTGCTGGTGGCGCTGCGAGGCGCTTTTATTGTAGCCACCTGCATTTATAATTTATGCTGTGAATGCATTATTGCCATTTTGAAACAAGCGAGTTGTTGCGCAGAGACGCCACAAGGCCAGGAGAAAGTATATATAGAATACGAAATGCAGCGCTACTCTATATGTGATTTCTCGTGTAGTTGAGCATTGTCTGCGCTACAACTCGCTCGTTTCAAGATGAACATCCAAAAAGCCAGCATCGCCACTCGCCTGATTTCAACCTCCTACCGGTGTTTTCGAGGAAAGAGCTCGATGAGGGATAAACCTGTTTAATGCACGGCTGTTCTGTCGGTATGGAAAGCGTTCAATAGGCTGGAACTTTAAGAATGCTTATTTATTTTTAAAAAATCAGGTATATTTACGTTTATGTCGATGCCTTTGACAGGTTAGGCTTTTCTGCTGTGTTCCTTTTTTATTCTATCCTATTTTTAAAAAATCGGGTATATTTACATTTATGTCGATGCCTTTGACAGATTAGGCTTTTCTGCTGTGTTCCTTTTTATTCTATCCTAGAGATGGTTTGAAAGAGAAATTAAAAACCTTCTCGGGTATTTATTTTGAAACTGCGGCATATGGCGACGGCCATATATATATGCGGAGACAGATGTCCATTGGGCATTGTTCACAAACTAACTTGTCGTAATAAATTGTACTAGCAATTGAAGCAATCGTTTACATGGCACTGTGAAAGTGGTCGCTGTCACAAAACAGCGCCGCGTTGTTATATATTGTGACTGGAGGAATATGTACACATCTGCGTCAAGCGCGTTCATCAGCTTACTTTGAGCTCGGAAGACCCGCTTATAACCGTGAGTCATCTACGCCACTTCATAATATGAAGTGCAGTTGTCTGAAGTGTTGAAGGTAAGAATAGCGTAATGTTATCATACGGCAAAACTCAGTAAGCTCTGGAAAATTATACCATGAATAGCATTGCCGGCACGAGAAGTTGGTGCCAATTTCATGCATTCACGAAGAATGAGTGTTGAGCAGCAACGTTTTTAGTATCTGTTTGTAAACACGTTTTTCTTCCAAGGATTACAGGACAGCAACCAAAATAAGCTAGCGCTCATCATCATCATCATCAGCCTAGTTACGCCCACTGCAGGGCAAAGGCCTCTCCCATACTTCTCCAACTACCCCGGTCATGTACTAATTGTGGCCATGTTGTCCCTGCAAACGTCTTAATGTCATCCGCCCACCTAACTTTCTGCCGCCCCCTACTACGCTTTCCTTCCCTTGGAATCCAGTCCGTAACCCTTAATGACCATCGGTTATCTTCCCTCCTCATTACATGTCCGGCCCATGCCCATTTCTTTTTTTTTTTATTTCAACTAAGATGTCATTTACCCGCGTTTGTTCCCTCACCCAATCTGCTCTTTTCTTATCCCTTAACGTTACACCTATCATTCTTCTTTCCATGGCTCGTTGCGTCGTCCTCAATTTCAGCAGAACCCTTTTCGTAAGCCTCCAGGTTTCTGCCCCGTAGGTGAGTACTGGTAAGACACAGCTGTTATACACTTTCCTCTTGAGGGATAGTGGCAACCTGCTGTTCATGATTTGAGAATGCCTGCCAAACGCACCCCAGCCCAGTCTTATTCTTCTGGTTATTTCAGTCTCATGATCCGGATCCGTGGTCACTACCTGCCCTAAGTAGATGTATTCCCTTACCACTTCCAGTGCCTCGCTACCTATCGTAAACTGCTGTTCTCTTCCGAGACTGTTAAACATTACTTTAGTTTTCTGTAGATTAATTTTCAGACCCACCCTTCTGCTTTGCCTCTCCAGGTCAGTGATCATGCATTGCAATTGGTCTCCTGAGTTACTAAGCAAGGCAATATCATCAGCGAATCGCAAGTTGCTAAGGTATTCTCCATCAACTTTTATCCCCAATTCTTCCCACTCCAGGTCTCTGAATACCTCCTCTAAACACGCTGTGAATAGCATTGGAGATATCGTATCTCCCTGCCTGACGCCTTTCTTTATTGGGATTTTGTTGCTTTCTTTGTGGAGGATTACGGTGGCAGTGGAACCGCTATAGATAGCTTCCAGTATCTTTACATATGGCTCATCTACACCCTGATTCCGTAGTGCCTCCATGACTGCTGAGGTTTCGACTGAATCAAATGCTTTTTCGTAATCAATGAAGGCTATATATAACGGTTGGTTATATTCCGCACATTTCTCTATCACCTGATTGATAGTGTGAATATGGTCTATTGTTGAGTAGCCTTTACGGAATCCTGCCTGGTCCTTTGGTTGACAGAAGTCTAAGGTATTCCTGATTCTATTTGCGATTACCTTAGTAAATACTTTGTAGGCAACGGACAGTAGGCTGATCGGTCTATTATTTTTCAAGTCTTTGGCGTCCCCTTTCTTATGGATTAGGATTATGTTAGCGTTCTTCCAAGATTCCGGTACGTTCGAGGTCATGAGGCATTGTGTATATAGGGCGGCCAACCTTTCTAGGACAGTGTTCCCACCATCCTTCAACAAATCTGCTGTTACCTGATCCTCCCGAGCTGCCTTCCCCCTTTGCATAGCTCCCAAGGCGTTCTTTACCTCTTCCGGTGTTACTTGTGGGATTTCAAGTTCCTCTAGACTATTCTCTCTCACCTTATCGTTGTGGGTGTTACTGGTACTGTATAAATCTCTATAAAACTCTTCAGCCACTTGAACTATCTCATCCATATTAGTAACGATATTGCCGGCTTTGTCTCTTAACGCACACATCTGATTCTTGCCTATTCCTAGTTTCTTCTTTACTGCTTTTAGGCTTCCTCCGTTCCTGAGAACCTGTTCAACTCTATCCATATTATAGTTCCTTATGTCCGCTGTCTTACGCTTGTTGATTAACTTAGAAAGTTCTGCCAGTTCTATTCTAGCTGTAGGGTTAGAGGCTTTCATACATTGGCGTTTCTTGATCAGATCTTTCGACTCCTAAGATAGCTTACTGGTTTCCTGTTTAACGGCGTTACCACCGACTTCTATTGCGCACCCCTTAATGATGCCCATAAGATTGTCGTTCATTGCTTCAACACTATGGTCCTCTTCCTGGGTTAAAGCCGAATACCTGTTCTGTAGCTTGATCCGGAATTCCTCTATTTTCCCTCTTACCGCTAACTCATTGATTGGTTTCTTATGTACCAGTTTCTTCCATTCCCTCCTCAAGTCAAGGCTAATTCGAGTTCTTACCATCCTATGGTCACTGCAGCGCACCTTGCCGAGCACGTCTACATCTTGTATGATGCCAGGGTTCGCGCAGAGTATAAAGTCGATTTCATTTCTAGTCTCACCATTTGGGCTCCTCCACGTCCACTTTCGGCTAACCCGCTTGCGGAAAAAGGTATTCATTATCCGCATATTATTCTGTTCTGCAAACTCTACTAATAACTCTCCTCTGCTATTCCTAGAGCCTATGCCATATTCCCCCACCGACTTGTCTCCGGCCTGCTTCTTGCCTACCCTGGCATTGAAATAGCCCATCAGTATACTGTATATTGTTTTGACTTTACCCATCGCCGATTCCACGTCTTCATAGAAGCTTTCGACTTCCTGGTCATCATGACTAGATGTAGGGGCGTAGACCTGTACAACCTTCATTTTGTACCTCTTATTAAGTTTCACAACAAGACATGCCACCCTCTTGTTAATGCTATAGAATTCCTGTATGTTAGCAGCTATGTTCTTATTAATCAGGAATCCGACTCCTAGTTCTCGTCTCTCTGCTAAGCCCCGGTAGCACAAGACGTGCCCGCTTTTTAGCACTGTATATGCTTCTTTTGGCCTCCTAACTTCACTGAGCCCTATTATATCCCATTTACTGCCCTCTAATTCCTCCAATAGCACTGCTAGACTCGCCTCACTAGATAACGTTCTAGCGTTAAACGTTGCCAGGTTCATATTCCAATGGCGGCCTGTCCGGAGCCAGGCATTCTTAGCACCCTCTGCAGCGTCGCAGGTCTAACCGCCGCCGTGGTCAGTTGCTTCGCAGCTGCTGGGGACTGAGGGCCGGAGTTTGATTGTTGTGTTCATAATGGAGGTTGTGGCCAAGTACTGCACCAGGGTGGCCAATTCTGCTCTGGTGAGAGAGTGCGTTACCGGTTCTGGTCACCGGGATCAGCCCGCACTCCAGGCCTGTTTGTGCAATTTTCTCAACACACGGTTGTTTTCTTTTTTCTGGTATTTTCCGGTGGAGAATTGTGCGGCCCGGGATTTGAATCGCGGTCCTCTTGCATGGGAGGCGGATACTGTACCGCCCCCGCAGGAGATAAACTTAAAAATAAATTGTGGGATTTTACGTGACAAAACCACTTTCTGATTATGAGGCACGCCGTAGTGGAGGACTCCGGAAATTTCGACCACCTGGGGTTCTTTAACGTGCACCTAAATCTAAGTACCCGGGTGTTTTCGCATTTCGCCCCCATCGAAATGCGGCCGCCGTGGCCGGGATCCGATCCCGCGACCTCGTGCTCAGCAGTCTAACACCATAGCCACTGAGTAACCACGGCGGGTCCCGCAGGAGTTGTACGCCTCATTTAATATACAGTGGTGCCCTATTTGATCAGTCAAGGTGGACCAATCTGAGCTCGGTTATACCGCACGGATGGCACTCGGCTAGAGAACCTGGTATTTATGACCTGCACATGTGAGGCCATACATATTTGAAGATATATATCTTTTTTTTTTTTAGGAGGGTTCCCGTACAGTGATAAAATAAAGGAAGAGACATTAAAAGAAAGAAAAAAAAGAAAGAAAAAGGGGCGAAAAAAAGGAACATAAGAGGTGATTTGAACTCGTGACCCTTCGATGTTGCCCGGAAAGATAGCTCAGTCGGTTGGTTCGTCAGGCCCCAGGCTACTTTCAAGCGCCACAGCTCCTGCTCCGAGCCTCACACTTACGTGGAAAGCGACTCATGTTGTCAGTGGTTGGAACGCATGTTGTCAGTGGTTGGAAGGCAAGTCAGTGGTTGGAAGGCCTACTTTCTTGGAAAAATGGCTGCCCGAGGAGAAGAGCGAACTCGAGCGGCTTTAGAGACAAGGAAAACTGCCTTAAAATATTTAGACTTGAGGGAAAGCTTCGTTAACAAACTATAACACGGCAATCAGAACTCGAATACGACGAGAGAAATTATTGAGACGTGGAAAATTTCCTTGAAATAAATATGGTTTGCGAGACAACTGCTTGTAAGTATTGAACCTCTTAAAAGATGAGGGGAAATTTGCGCTCACCGAGAGGGCATCGTCCGTACGAGACCACCACCAGGGTTTTCTAAATGTCTGAAAGTGAGTCTTTAAATCTTGGTCTTGATGTTACTTTTTATTGGTTTGAAGGAAATGTTTCACAAATCTGTATGTGTGATCAAACCAAACAGCCAAGAAAGCACGCGTACTGCATTAGTTTACTATTTTGTCACCAAGCTGTCCCCCGCTAATGACCGCTGGTGACGCATTGAAGCTAGATGCTAATGCTTCTCGTATAAAACTTAATTGCGTATATTCTCGGAACATATCTGTAAAATATACCAGGTAAAATATTTTGCGCACAAAGGCCACTGGTCTATCGTCAGTGGTGCGCTCATCAGCAAATGTTTTCGATAAATTTTGAAAAAGCAAAGAGAGAAAATTTTACTTTTTCCATTTGTTTTATAGCTATGGGTCCGTTCGTCCAGTGCCCCCTACCATTCCGCTTTGAGTTTCGCCTGACGTGGCTCGGCAGTAAAGTTCAGTTTTCAGGTCGCTTTTCCTGGCGTTTATATACACGCTTCGTCAACGTATGCAGCCATGTTGTACTGGTCCTGATGTCTGGCGGCTGTAGTAAGCCATCCCAGCTGAGAGGAAGAGTAAGTCGGAAAGGAGGAAGTGGGGTTGGGCATTCAGCTTGGCCCGTCCATATGATGTGGGAGGTGTATGTATGCCCTCCACAGTGGAGGCATAGCGGGTCTTCAGTGGTAACGTTGCGCAGGAGGTGAAGTCGTGCAGGGGTGTTCAGTGGGTTCTCTTGTGCTTGTCGTATGAGTGTTCTTTGGTGACATGTGAGTTCGAGGGCTTGGCGTGGAAAAGCGTGCAGAGACAGCCTGCAGTGTTTTACACTTGAGGCAGCCATGTGCCCCGTATGCGTATAGTGCGGTTAAACTCTGATATGCTGGAGTCCCGGAAGATAGTTTTTAGGCTGAGCTGGTGTACTCTTCACTTGCCAGCATGCCAGGATGGCCTGAAATCTACAGTACGTCACGAGGAAGTGCAGGTGCGTAAGTAGTTGCGTAGAAATAGAGGGGGGGAGATCACAGCAGAAAAGTTTTCGACACCCGTCCGTGCAGTCAGTACACTTCACTCAAATAATAGGAACTCATAGGAACTCAAATAACGGGTGTTTATGAGATTTCTTTCAGTTCAGCTGTTCAAAACGTGTCTTAGCTATGAACCAACTAGCTCAGTTAAACACTATTCTTGCTATAATTCAGCATGCGATGTTATCCTTCTTGTCACCAATTTCTCACAGCTTCACCCAATAAAAATTGTCGGGGAACTGAAGATTCTGACAAGCACCACACCTAGCCCAACTAGGAAACGGGCGATTAAACATCACGCTGCCCCTGTCAAGGAATTCGGATCACTGTGTTGAAAATAAAACCTGTAGCTCTTTTAAGAGTGGTAAGAAAGAACACGGAATCTCGCACATGCAGAGGTGTCATCGCCATACCTTATTCAGTGCTGTGTGACCATTGCCAGTGAAGGAAACCGGCAGTCTGCTGCGGAACTTCTTGCTGAAAAATGAGATAAAGAAGCACGGGCTTGTTACAAGAAACTTCTCTACCGAGATTGAAAAAACGCAGACAGACTCAACTCCACTTGACATTTAGGTAAAGTGAAACATTGTTGGTGTGATTGGCTCATGAACCATGTTTATGTGCATTTGAAGAGTGATTTCCGAGGTATAAATATTAGCATTAGGAGCAGCACGTTACATGAAGAAAGTATTTTATTTGCAGTGACTTCTAGATAATCTGGATATGTTATGGGCATATTTCCATAAAGTACATCATACATACATAATTTGTCAAAATTTGCTGTGGTGATCCATAGTGTCGTGCTGCACTCGTGATATTTCTGGTGCGTCAGTCTCTTACAGTGCAACTGCAGATCGAAATGCGCCAAGTGTGTCAACACACTGGCTCGTCCACGAGAAAAGGGTACTCTATGCCGCTTGTCGAAACATGCGTCCAATGCGCTCGGCGTTAGAGGCCAGGTACGTGCGAAAACGTGTGTGGAACTCGGCACGGAAGCTTTGCTTGAAAACACAGTAGAAGTGGTAGAGCAACCAGTCAAGAAGAGCAGCAATGCAGGTGAGCTGGATGAGATATTTGATAGCCATAATGGAAAGAACAACGCAAATAATGAGGAACAGAAAGCCGGAGGAACTCATAGGATTTCCTGTGTGTCGCACTAGTTCTACGTCACATAAGTTTTGCGCACTCTTCCCACACTAACTCAGAGCACCTGTCAAGCAGGTCACTATGCTAGAAGGAACGTAGAGATCATTTCTTTGTGGATTGAGAAGACAAGCAGCGGTAATCTTATCCTAAATGTGAAATGACCAATGTAACCAGATTCTGCAGACGTCCAAGTGGAACAGGAGAGGGGCGGAGGCGAGGGTCAGATTAGAAATTACATTCAACATTTACCCCAAGTTTTGTTAATGTGAAGATCGGGAAACTCTTTTCCAAGTTTTTCAGCTAGTTTGTGCCTTTGTATTGGCATTATTCGACGTGCTTCCACCAGCATAGCGTGACAAGCAAACGGGCCTGCCGATGAACGGCGTGGTCAGTGCACTTTGGCTTGGCTACGACCGGTTATTCAATGCACTCAGCAATTCTTTGCAGCTTTTATACGCGACATTATAATGGTACGGAAAGCAAACCGTTCACTTTTTCTGGCGTAATTGATCGGAATCTCGTTTTCTTCAGAAAAAAAATGCCGTTGAGACCTAAGGTCAAAGGAATTGTTTGCTTTCCGAACCATTAAAAGATCGCACCACCGTACCTGGCTTTCGGCAGTTATTTGTTTTCCCGGCTGCCTCTTCAGTGCTTTCTAAAGTGGCGCCACAACACCCAAGTAAGTCAATAACGGATTGGACACCATAAGGCTGGCATTTCGGGACAACTCGACTTGCGGAGAGGCTAAAGTGGGACATTACAACGTCCCCGACATACGCCGTGGGAACGGGGGAGCACGGCGGTTAAAGCCCAGTGTGCCCCACCTAAATATGGACGTCTAGTGAGCTTGTTATTATTATTATTATTATTATTATTAATATTATTATTATTATTATTAATATTATTATTATTATTATTATTATTATTATTATTATTTGTTTTGAACACATATACACATATACACAGTTAACAGGAAAGGGAAAGCGACAAGCAGGCTGGCAACTGCCACCGGAATGGGCACAACGCCTGCCTACTCTTCTGAAGGGAGGTGACAGCAACACAGAAATGGAAGATAGGAAGGAGGGGAGGCGAGAGGAAAGGAAGAGCAACAGGACCAATCTAAAGACTAAAGTAGGAAACCGTACACGACGCACGTTGTTCTGCCGAATTTCGACTCTGCAGCCGAAATTAAAGTGACGCCGCGTCGAACAGCCTCCCCAATTATCAATCACATCCCTGGCTAGTTCACTATGCGGCTAATTGTGCGCTCCACGATGAGACGCCAAGTACAGCTGCAGGCAATCACCGTTTCACTGGTAGTCGGTTCACATTATACACTACAAAGTGTTCAAACCCGCCACCTCCCATCTTCGAAGGAAGAAACGTTAGGGCACAGTACTGATCACACACAGTATGGCCGGTCACTGAACGTCACGCTACTACAGAATGTTGAATATTCACGCTACAAGCGCGAACCTAAGTTAGTTAACTCTAGAAAGGTTAGTAGGGCGCGATGGGCCTAATCACGTTTAGATGCACAACCACTGGGGTATAAACAGTCCTCGAGTGTCGCACACCGCAGGCCAAGGAGATGATGGCTTCTCACTAGCGACATTCGCTGTGCACTGAAAGCGGGACACTCAAATATAAGGTGCTGAAGTGTCTCGTAGCAGCCACAAGACGTACACAATAGACTGGCCACACGCTCTTGTCTGTATAAACGTTCGTGCTCGTTCACGCAACCAACCCTCAGCCTGAGCAGTTGTGCTCTAGCGCGACGAGGCAAGCCTCGACCACGAACACGGGGCGGAAACGTTCCATTTGCGACGCGCTAATCTGGATGCTGCTTGAGCAGGGGGGGGGACACTCCCCGGTTCCGGTGGCACAGGAAATTGGCGCCATCTCTGTAATGGGCGACGCAAAAATCCGTTTCCTTTGCATGGCCTCGTAGATCGTCGCGCGCACGCGCGCCGATCCAGGTGGCCAAGCCCTTCCCCCCGCTCAACTCCTCTCCCTACGCCCTCTCTCGTGATACCATCTCAACTCCCTCACCTTCGAATGTCTACGCACTCGCGCCGCCGTGCCATCCCCGCCGGCCCGGCTGCTGCTTAGTCCGCTACGTAACGCTTTATTTTTGTTATCTGCTGTCATCGAGATGCGTGCGCTGCTGTGCGTTGGCCGACGTGGCTAGTTTCGTCAGTTCTGTGGTCCTCGGTAGCTGTGTGCTTGTGCTCCGCGATGTTTCACCCGTTTCACGACTCGTACCGCTCGTGCATCGTGCAGTGGTGCACAAATACCTCAAAAACAAGTCCTGCAAGGTTGTTCCGGGTGCCTAAAGACAACAGGTGAGCGCTCAGACCCAAGGACATCAGAAGGCGCATGTACACGAACACAGCCCTGTCCATTTGTGTACTCCATGAGGCTCCGGACGTCGTTGCGCCTTCATTGTGCTACACTTGCCTCTTCCCGGTAGAGAAAGCTGACAAATAGATGTTCCTCCTCATTGTCACCTGGTCTGTGACTTGTGTTTTTCTGTGCCAAGTCTCATTCTGCAACTTCAGTAACTTGCCCAGCTTTCCATACCGCCCTCAGTGCTTTTTCTGTGTATCACGTTCTACAAACAAACTAACAGCTGAAAAATTACTGTTAGTGTTCGTGTACTATCTCAGTAACCCCCGATGGGAAAACCGCGCGAACAACCTTCATGTGTAGGCATGACACGCTTTTTTTTCCTCTGGAAAGCATGAGCATTGCAAGTGTCCTACATGCAGATTTTTGCAGTCCGTGTTTATTATACAAGGGAGAGCCCAGTAGGTACGACTTAGTGCCTTAAGTGACGTAATTTTATTGCTAAGCATTGTATTCGGGTAGAAAGAAAAGTCGTGTTGGCTTGTTTTACCTGGCCTTTGATTGAGGAATAAGCCTTTCTGCGAATGTTTTCAATGTGCTGCTGCAAAAGCAGACTACCTTCTGTTCCCCTTGCCACCGTTACTCAAGTTGTGGCCAAGTGCAAAATAATGTGATAATGTGTGTTTCAGTTTTTAGTACGTTTTTTTTTCTGCCATGTTTTTTTCAATTTGTTCAGCAGTAATGAACATGTCAAGCATTTCATATACTTTCGTGCAGATTTATAAGTAAGCTTTCTTTTGGTATGGCTCTCAATCAAACAATGTTAGCATTTTATTCTATATTTCAGGTATTTTGCGTGTCATTGTTTTTGCCATTACCAGTGAGTTTTCCCTTTTTATAGTTGTCATGACTATGTCATACACGTCGTCCAATTTTGTGCAATATCTTAGTGCACATATCAGGAGCTCGTCTACATTTAGGTCTTGAGGACGTTATATAAAAATCTTGTTTTTATATGTGTGTACATGAAATGGCCTTCGCGTTTTCTAGCACTTTCTTTTGTTATTTCACCATCTGTGAACTTTTGTCTTTAGTACTCTTGTATATGTCATGCACCTCTCACTTTTGCTCATTTTTTGAGCGTGTATCACACCACGTTGTAAGAAAAATCTCTTTTCGGAAACGAAGTCAATAAAGCGAGACTAAACATCTGTTGTGTTGGAAGTGGAATTTTTTTTATGTCCCGGCACATGCTGGTATAATATAAGTATGGGCAAGACAGCGTGCGTGCCAACGCATAGCCCACGGCGCACCACGCGCCAGCTCGCAAGCAATGCCAATGCGCGGCGTAGCGCGCGCATTGCTTGCGAGCTGGCGCGTGGCGCGCGGTAACAAGCGCGCCATAAAAAAGAAGAAAAAACGCGCCGCTTACGGGTAAAAACAAAAAAAAAGTGAGCGGCGCGCGCGGCATGGGGGAAAGGGAGAAAGGGAGGGGAGCGGGTCGGCATATTAAAAACAGAAAGGAAAGAAAAACGTTTGAGAGAGGAAGTGCCGCGCGGCTGCTGTTGCTGTTGCCATGACAACGTAAACAATCATGTGCGCCGCCATTTTGCTTAATGCGTCGCCCATTGGTTAGGGCCGTAACTGAAGGGGACCTTGGCGCTAGCGTCGAAAGAGCGTCTGCTCGAAAACGGCCAATGGGATGTATACGGAGTGTCCCCCCCCCTGGCTTGAGTACGTGGCGACGAATCAGCATACGAGCGTCATCAAGCTTGCACAAAATTTTTGGGCAGTCACAGTTGTTATGAGCGCAACTTGAAGCGAGCCGATCAGCCTCTTGATTTCCGGCGATTCCTACGTGTGAAGGTATCCATTGAGCAACGAGAGATACCCCACGTGATGTAATTTTGCTCGTAGAGTCAGTAATGCTGCGCACAGGTGGACAATCAAGCTCACTGCGTTGTAACCTGCTAAGGGTAGCACGGGAGTCCGTAAAGATGACAACCTTCGATGTAATTAACTCCTCTTGCACGTATTTCAGTGCAACATTAATCACTGCTAGTTCCGCAGATGTTGACGAAGTTGGATGAGGTACTTGAAAGATACGTCGTACTTGAGTTGAAGGGCAGAAAAAAGTTGCAGAGGCGCCTTGACCATCGTTGTGTACAGATGCTTCTGTGAAAACTTGAAGATAATCTGGAAACATTTCGAACAAGTGAGACTGAGCCAATTGGAATATTGCCGAAGCAGCCATATCACACTTTTTGTGCATGTCAGGGATTGTGAGGTAAACGGGGAATACGTGTTTCGTGATACCTTTTGGAGGCGGAGACGTATCTGAAGCAGCATGTTCAGAAATGGTAGTGATATCCATAAATAATGCCTCCATTTTTCCCACGCGAGATAACGGGCGGTGAATGAGACGATCAAGGAGCGATTGACCATTCGATGCGTGGTGCAGACGCTCAATATGATACAGACCTCTCTGATCTGCTTCAGCCTCAGGGGTAACTGATGCGCTTAAGTAAGTAATGCAATTGATTGTGCCTCACGAGATAATCCAAGCATTAGTCGAAGGGCAACGCGATGATGTCGCTCCAGTTGGGCCATCAAACTAGGTGGTATGTTCAAAATTGGTAATGTGTACAGCATGCCTGAGAGTAGAGATGACTGGTACACCTGAAGAGCCCTCGTTTGGTCGCAACTAGCACCTCGAGCAGTCAAGGCGGCCACATACTTAAGGAGGGAGTGAGATTTGCGTCGTACAGATTTAACGGCAGGACGCCAAGAGATGCGATCATCCACAATTAACCCCAAATAACGATGTTGTCGCACCCAGTTTATAGGCGTTTCGTCAAGATACAGTCGGCTCATTGCTCGACGAGCGCGTTGTTTGGGTGATATGCTATTGCAGCCGACTTAGCAGGTGATATGAGCAGGCCAACTTCACCCAAGTACTCCGAAGTAGCGTTGAGAGCTTTTGCAAGCTTGCGCGAAGCCGCGGACCAAGGTGCGAAGGGCCGCTTATCCACAGAGCAATGTCATCTGCGCAGACAGCTATGCTCATAGGGAAGTCAGTGTCTCGAGGCAAACGACTTCGAAGCGCGGCGAGTACCGCGTGAAACAAAAGCGGCGATAATACGCAGCCCTGTGGAACACCGCACTTCACATTTCGGTATTCACTAGTTACTCCTCCGACACGCACTTTCATCTGGCGCTCCAATCGAAAATTATGCACAAATTGGAGCCGACGACCCGAAATTCCCGCGGTTGCAAGAGCGAAAATAATCGCCTTATGCGGAACTGAACCGAAAGCTTGCTGTATGTCTAGGAAGAGCATGTAGGCGGAATGCTTATTTTCTTTAGCGAGTGCTGAGACAAGGTCTGATATGCTGTCCAGAGCCGAACGGCGGCGACGAAAGCCACTCATGACATGAGGAAAAAAATTCAGCTCCTCTAGCCTGACATCTAAGCGAAACGAGACCATTCGCTCCATTAACTTGATGACATCTGAAGTTAGGGATATTGGTCGGTAGGACTTGACGTGCCTTGCAGGACGCCCGGGCTTTAAAATTGGTATTACCACGGACGATTTCCACTCAGCAGGGATTACACCGGTTCTCCATACTTGATTATACTCGTCCAATATACGGTCATGGAAACTCTTATCAACGTTCCGCAATGCTTAGTACGTCACACCACCGGTGCCTGGAGCAGTGCGGCGTTTGGAGAGGCTCAGCGCGTGTCGCAGCTGCTCAAGAGTGAAATGTGCCTCGTCCATCTGGCAGGCCTCGTGCCTCGTCCATCTAGCGCTGTGACTTGTCAAAGAAGGAAGGTCGCTAATTGTAGTGTCACTGGATGCAGGAGAAGCGAAAATGTCTGCAAATGCCTCCGCTATTAGTTTTGGTGACCGGCCAGTCGCTATGCTCAATGCAGCCGTAGGATTCTTGCAGATTTCAGGAATGCAGAGAGCCTTCAGTATGCGCCATACATTTCCAAAACCACTTCCAGTATGCAACGAACTACACAAAGCTTCCCAGTTCTTGCGACGAAGCTGGTTTGTATGCCGCCGTATGGCTGCATCAATGCGATAGTATATAGTCCAGTCGGTGCGTCGTTTAGAGCGCTGCGCCCGTCTATAAGCGCGCCGTCGACGTGCGCGGAGCCGCAAAAGCTTTAGATCGGGTTTTGGTTTGCCGATACTCCGCCGTCGTTGTACTGTAGCTTTTTGTAAGCACTCAATCATAAGTTTAAATAGGCTGTCTTGAGATGGTGCTTCTGAGATCAGCTGTCGGAACTTGTCCCAGTTGGTAACTCTATAAACGACATCCTGGCGTCCCGCAGTATGTGTTGGTGTTAACCAAATGGGTAGGTGATCTGAGCCCCACGGGTCGGGTTCACATGACCAGGCTAAGCACACATCTCTCGTTGATATCGCAAGGTCTATAGTGGAATGCTCCTTTCCTCTACCTATAAATGCAGGTGAATCGTCATTCAGTATTTCGAGGTCGTTCTTGATAGTAACCTCGTTAATCTCTGCCCCACGATTGTCTTGGGGACGGCTACACCATCGTGGATGGTGGGCATTAAAATCTCCGCATAACACAAACGATGCACCACACCGAGACACTAAGCACTCAAGTAGCGAGGTATCGGAAGAACGTGTAGGCCTGTTGTATATGCTTGCCACCGTCGTACACACACCTCTGAGGCTCACCAGTAACAGCTACACACTCAAACTCATCGTCACAGATGCCGTCTGTGTCAATAACCGCGAAGTCCAAGTCAGCACGAACGTACACTGATGCTTCTGAAGCATTGCGCGTATGCGCCGCCTCCACACACTGGAAAGAGCCACTAGCTGGTTCCGTGCATCGAGTGTTACTGTGGACACCCACGAAGCCTGGCAATCAATATTCGTCTTTCCTTACGTTAGTTTCCTGAAGCGCTATACCGTCTGGTGGAGTCTTCACAGCGATGAGTCGAAGGACCAGATCAGCGTGCCGCGGTCGCATCGACCTGACATTCCTTTGCAGCACAAAGGGGCGATGCTGCTGTTAGAATTGTTTCCGGTAAAACGTCTAGCGAAGGCCGTCGACGACACGAACGAGTGCCTCCAAACATTGCTCTGCTGCTGACGCTGCTGGTGTCTGGCGACCGGCGATTAGAGATCTGATGACGTTGACAAGCATCTTTAGAAGATTGGCAAGTTGCACATCGTCGTTGGCTGGTACCAGTTTAGGTACTGTGTTTGCAGTGCTTTCCACTGTGGTCGAAGTCTTTGCAGATACTTGTTCCGACGGTTTCGATGGAAGCGCTGGCCACGACGTGTCTGAGAGGCAGAAGGTCCGCCCCCCTACTTTCCGATGCGTTGTGTCTTTGTCACTCTTTGAACGCGCTGCTTTTCCAGTCGCTGGGGCAGCACTATGGCGACGAGAGCTTTTATCTCCTGCTGCCTTCTTTTTGGCTTTCTCTTTTAGTGTCTTTAGTTCATTCTTCAATGAAGGACATCCTTTATCCGTTGCCAAATGTTCACCATTACAGTTAGGGCACCGATATGCCTGACTTTCACAGGAATCTACATGATGATTCCCACCGCATTTGGCACAGACCAGATCTCTGGTGCAAAAGCCCTGAACATGACCAATCTTAAAACATTTATGGCATTGCAAAGGCCGTGGTACGAAAGGTCGAACAGGATAGCGCACAACTCCAGCCTTTATATGACTAGGCAGCTTTCCAGAGGCGAAAAATATCTTCATACACTTTAGCGAGCCCATCCTTCAAACGCTAATTATTTTGCATGGTGGCGTGCAAACGATCATGTTCTCAAAAACGTCGTCTTTGAGATCCAAGTCCACATCAGATACGACACCAACTGCTATATTTGTACCCTGTGGTATGTAGGGACGCTTGTCGACCCCACAGATTTCACACAAGCCAAGTAGAGTTTGCACCATCTTGTCATCAGTTGTGTCAACAGCAATGACATTTTTCCAGGGGTTCACGCGAACCTCTTGGATTAGTCCAGGGGCAAGTTTGAAGAAGAAATCATTAAGTTTATGTCGAGGGAGCATTCAGGCTTACCATCGCGTCGGCGGGAATGAAAGCTACTGTCGTAGTCTTGATGGTGCTGTAAATGATAGTCCCTTCACTTGAGGACGATGCCGGAGACGTCTGTTGTGGGCGGCGGTGCTTGACAGGTATGAAAGCATCCGAATCTTCTGATCTTGAGTCAGAAAGTTCGGAATCAGTAGCGTCGGTTCCTACTGCTGAACTGAGCCGCTTCCGAGCCGCGGGCGGTCTATGCTGACCGCCAGACGCGTCCAAGACCATATCTTTCATGGCAAGCTCCGCGGGGAGGATCTCCCAGCATAGTAGAAGACTTCAGGGTGAGCTTAGACATTACATATAGGGAGTAACCAAATTTTCCGCATACTAATCAAAGCGCTTATGGCGAACACTCCAGAAGAAGGAACCACGAAGAAGAGAAAATATGAAAGTGAGTGTGAGAAGTGCAAAGAAGTGTGGCAGTCGCCGAGTGTCGTCAAAATTTTCAATAGTTGCACAACAGCGGCGGGAGTATTATAGCAGACACAAGCAAAAACACACTCTTGTATACCTTGTTTTACAGAAAACTTCCTTGCATTTTCAAATGTGTGTGGAGCATGACACTAATTGCGATGAAAGTTCTTGATATGCTGGAAATTTCTTTATTGTGTCGCGGAGTGTAAGCTACAAAAACTACGGGGTGGCTATGCCAGACGCCGTGATGTGGAGCCCTGAATTGATTTTAACTAGCTGGAGCTCTTTCACGTGCACCTAAATTTATGTCCCTAGGCGTCCTTTGTTGCCTCAGTCGAAGTACTGCCGCTGTGGATAAAAAATCGAACCCGCAACATCGGGCTCAGCAACAAAGAGCCATGGACGCAGATAAAGGGCCCATCTCAGAGTTTCTTGCAAATATGCATGCATTCCTCAGTGGTCATCTCCAATTATTCATTTAATGCTGCCCAAGCCTGCTAAAGAATGTTTAATTATTAGCCTTGTATTTCCTAGTTAGGCAGCATGTAGCACCTACTCACTTCTTTTGCACCAGCCCGCAGTGTAATATGCATAAGTAAATGAACGAACCAATAAATAGTGTCCCAAAATTTCATTTCTCGACTTCTGCCATTGTAGTGCCGAGTTATCGCACTCCTTCCTATATGTTCTTCACATGTACTTAGATATAATTTATGCCACTAAGAATATATTCTTCAGTGTCAATGTTACTCATTTCAGCAATGTAAATATTGCAGCAAATGGCCTGGGGGAACATATGATAAAAATTTGCGCACCTCCTACGGTCAGTACGGACCCATATTATGCGAGGCATTCTGCAGGTAGCTGACTATCCAGCATTGTTCAGCGTTCCGCAGAGCATTACCAGGTTGACCAACGGGTTTGTATAATTTGACAAGTTGCATGCGGGACGCGAGCACACAGGCATAACGACAGCAGCAAGACTAGGACCACGTTGACGATTGTATGACTGCAGCGACATGATTTGTACGCTCGCCGTTTGCGCGAATTTATACACGGTGATTGTTAGGTTCTGCGCACATAGTTAATGAGTGCAATGGATTGCAATGGGTGCACCGCTTGCGACCTCATCAGCGACTGAATGTTATGAGCCCCGAGATCTGAGTGGCGTCCTCTCGCGCGTGACGTCAGAGTGGGGACTCCGCTACCGAGCTGCGCCTGCGCTCGCTACGTGAAGGCAGCTTGGCGCTGTCGGCCGACCTGCTCTTGTTAAGTTTTTGAAATGCGCGTCTGAAGGCTTGTAGAACGGTGCATATGGAATGTTCCAATACACTGTTTCCTACGAAATCGAGCGGATTCGCCATCGTCACCGAGATTAGTGTCTATTGCTCCTGGCGTCGTCTGCTATAGTAACCAATGTGTACGCATGCGTGTGTGGCGTTGGTTTCTCGTCATTGCTGTTCCGTTGTCGCCGCACACTGATAATGATTTGTCGGCCCTTTTTCGACGACGAACTGCAGAATTTGGCTTTCAGCTACTTCGTCGGCTCTGTAGTACTGTGTTTGTCGGTCCTGTGCGTGCTGTGCCTGTTTGGTCACGCGCTCCGTTGGCCACAGGCAATCCAATTTCGTTTTTAGCAAATCACGAAAGACGTTCGATGCCATTCTCAGGAAACGAGGTGGTCGCTGCGGTGTAGTAATGCACATACTGGTTTAGCAGCATTGACCTTCGCAAGGTAATTTTAAATAATCTTAATTACTTCCATCGCGACACACTTCGCCCCTGCAAGTTAGACGGCTCAGCATAACCCTCTCTTTCTTTGCTCCTGCCAAGGGTAGCGTGCACATTTTCCTTACGAGGTACGTCCAGCGATGAGAATTAGCGCCATAAAAACAGCTGACAACCTTTGTTTAAATCACCCTTTTCAATATACTTAGATTTGTAAGCGCGTCATACGTATTTAAATCTAAAACAAGAAAGATTGGAAGTTCAGGCTGGCTGGTACTTGACAGAACAAATAGCTGGAGTGCTAAACATACTAGGAAATAAAGGAAGTGGGGGGAAGGGTAGGGGTACAAAGTCGCAATAAAATGTTCACAGGAGTTCTTGCGTTTTCTTTTTCAATGTATAACAATATTTTTATTTCTACGGTGACAAAGCGATGTCATTAGAGCAGTCTCCAGTAGCATGAAAGTGCGTTGAACAGAAATAGCCCTATGCTCACCTGAGCAAACAATATTTCTGCATTAGAAAGTGGTGATGAAATTTAATTGCTAGGAAATAGACTACAGCATGATTGACGATTGCGAAACATCATGGAGAATGGTTCAACTAATGTTCGAGATAAACCGCTTGTCAATGAAAAATTAGATTTTTCTGGTCTGAAAAAGATTTATATATGCCACACCAAGTGACTAGAATTGTGAGCGAAATTAAAAATTTGTATTCAACTAAAATCCCACTTAGCCGACACAAGATGTTGTGAATGAGTCCTGCGAACGTGCTTCATTTCAAACGCTGCGTAGACTCTCATTTACTCCCTCGGCACAATGTTTTATTATTGAGTCACCAGATGCAAACCACCATGTGATTATGAGGCACGCCGTAATGGAGGACCCCGGATTCATTTTGACCACCTGTGGCTCTTTAACGTGCACTTAAAATGAGGTACACGCGAGCATTTTCGCATTTCGCCCCTATCGAAATGCCGCCGCCGCGGCCGGGGTCGAATCAGGGACGTCGAGCTTAGCAGCGTAACGCCATAGCCACTTGTCTTCCAAATGGTGTCATTTCTAGAACTAAGGCTAGGAACGAAATAGAGACAGTAATTGGAGAGGGCCGTGCTACATGAAGCGCAGTCAGAGCGCGAGAAAACGCATGACATTGAAGCTATTCTAAGGCCGGAGCGTAGCAAACGACAAAGGCTGGTTCCTCGACTGGCGTCACCGGACCGCCGTTCGCAACGCTGCCATCGGTCCTGCACGAGGCTAGTACGCTCGTACGTACCACGCCTATGCCATATTGTCTATGTTAGACGACGATGGCATTTGTACTCCGGAGAATAAACGTTAAAACATGATCAACCTGGGTCGATCATGAAGGCGGTACAGCATGGATGGATGGAAACAACTGCATTTTAAATCCGACAACGTTTAACGACCCGGGCTCAGGTCTCCCGTGAGGGGACTTCGAGGCCTTTCCTCTTCGCCGGCTCTCAGGCCTGCTGGACTGCCCACTCTCGTGTCTTAAGGTTGGAGCTGCGCAGAGCGGCGGCCCACTTCGACGCAAGAGCTTCCGCAGTTACTGCCATATAAGCTGATATAACAGGACACTCTCACAACATACAGCATAGCACAGAATATATGTATCCTAAGCTGCTACAAATACAGTGCCCCACAGCGCGAGCTCTCACGAGAAAAGACGACGACATAGTGGCACGAGATGCCCGCGCCAAATGTTTCAATGAGCTGGCGGCTTGGGAACGAGAAAAGTATGCCTGTAATCATGACCTAATGGTTAGAGCACTATGCTGCAGAGGTTCGATTCCACAAGGTAGCGTAGATTCTATTGCACCATCGTATACACATCATTTTATGTTTATTAAAACGAGGCGAGACGGAAATCTGCCTACCAATCTACCGCAATGTGCTTAGACTCAGACAAACAATGCTTCGGAACAAAATGGGACTTCATAGCAAATCTACGAATAAGTCAGGACGAATGCAGCAATATTTCTTATATAATAATGTTACGTAGTAGTTTGTGCCGCTATAGAAAGACGCTGTGAGGAGAAGGTGAACTTCAGGTGACGCTGACATCATTAAGTGGTATCGATCTGCCCTGTAGCTTCGAGCTACGCATTATGCTTGTATATGTATATCCCTTGTAAAAAATACTGCTGGCCCTCCCGTAATGAAAAGTAGATCTATGCATGAAATGGCAATCGGCAAAGCAGATTGGTTGGAGATGATACTAGCCAAAAGTTTAAAATGGGTTTGTGCATGTTCGCTATAGCGCACCCCACAACACCACACAACGCCATACTTTGCACTCGTCCATTTGGACGCTGCCCAACTAGAAGAAAACCGGCTGAACGCCGCACGACAGGCAGCGAAAGACACCAGGCAGACAGAGCACACTGCCCCACTAGAAAAAGAATGAATCGAATTCTGGGGTTTTACGTTCCAAAACCACGATTTCATATGAGGCAAGTGGGGAACTCCGGACGTGCCACCAATGCACGAGACGCAGGCGTTTTTGCATTTCGCCTCCATCGAAATGTGGCCCCTGCCGCCGGTATTTCATCCCACGACCTCGTGCTTAGCAGCGCAACCTGTAACCGCTAAGTCAGCGCGGTGGGTAGACGAGCCTGGAGGAGGCGCCACGCAGTGTGGCGCCATCTTTCGAGGCGACACAAAACCCGCGCTGCGGAACTCACGGACCGCTGGCGTTCAGGGCTCAGCGCCAAAAGAGGACAATGAAGTGTACGCTGTCCTGTATCTGCCTTATGAACGTCACCTGTTGGAAACGACAAATATAACTTCAGCGTAGTAGAAGTTACAGCTTGAATGAAATTGTGTAAAACATTAGGAAGAACTCGAAAGCAATATCTTTTGTAACTTATTTGGGCAGTAACTAGCTTATGTAACGCGGTCTTGTACAAAATGCTGGGAGGCCAGAGACCGCATTTTTTATGTTTCGACTGGCTGCCCGGATGATCTCGTTTTGTTCTCGCAACATGCCCGCATTTTCTCGTTTCAGTGCCCGGATAACGACTTTGGCTTTTGGCTCAAAGTCACTTGAAGGTCGCCGACAACGGGAGCTAAAAGCATTTCATGCTTATTATTCCCATTAAATTTGGTGGAGGTGCGGAGTAAACTCGCCACAACCCGGATCTGGGTGTGCGCAGCGGATGACACCTCTGTTATGCTGCCATGGCTAACGACGCTGCCCCGCCCATTCCCGACAGCACCGCAAGTTGTCCTCTCCTACCCACTTGATCCGGGAACCTTCACAGGCGCCGATGGCGTTAATGTTGAAGAATGGTTGCTGCAGTGCGCACGCGTCAGACCACAAGAGGTGGGACACTTTTGCTGGCCCATGTTATATTTCTGTAGGGGGGGACCGCGAAGGTATGGTTTTAGACGCACGAATCCGACTTGACGACTTGGAACCCATGAAAAGGAAAGCAGCGTGATCTTTTCGGAAAGTCTGTTCAATGCCAGTTAGCAGCCAAGAAAGGGCTCGCGTCTCGTGCCCAGACGTTCACGGAATCGCACGTCTCGTACATTCAGGACCTTCTGGCTCTTAATCGAATAGCAGATAAGGATGTGTCGGAGGCAGATAAAGTCAGCCATATTTTAAAGGGCATTGCAGACAATGCATTCAACCTACTTCTTTGCAAGAGCAGTGCAACGGTTGAGTCCATCACAACAGAGTGCTGGCGCATTGAGCAAGCTAAGAGCAAACGTATTGCACAGCTCTTCGATCGGCTTCGATCCTTGATTAACCCTACGTAAACCGCCAGCATCACCGAGTGTGACGCAAGCCATCCGTCGCGAGCTAGAGGCCATGGCGCCAAGCACTCACGGTCCACAAGCGCACGACGGCTTAACTATCTCGCCCATTCAAGCCGTTGTCCTCCGAGAGATTGCAAATAGTACTCCGTGCCTACGGCTCCTATCACTGCTGCTACTGTTGCACCCAGGCCAAATTACAGTCAAGGTTATGCATTATATATATATATATATATATATATATATATATATATATATATATATATATATATATATATATATATATATATATATATATATATATATATATATGTATATATATATATATAAATATTAGCGCTCGTCCTGTCTGCTCCTTTCTGTGTGCGTGTTCACTTCGCGCTACAATCCCAGATCATACATATCCCATTTAAAGATTTGTCCCCGTAATAATATACGCGCGAGATGTCACCATCATCAAGATCATAATCCTATTTTTTATGTCCACTGCAGGGCGAACGCCTCTCCCAGCGATTTCTATTTACCGCTGTTCTACGCTAACGGACTCGAAGTTACGCCTCCAAATTGACCCATCAGACCAGCCAATTTTCTGCCATCCTCGACTGCGCTTCCCTTCCCTTGCCACCCATTCTGTAACTCTAATAGTCCACTGGTTATCTGACCTACGCCTTACATGGCCTGTCCAGCTCCACTTTTTCTCCTAATGTCAACTAGAATATCGGCTATCCCCATTTGCTCTGATCCATACCGCCAACATCTTGTCTCTTAGGATTACGCCTGACATTTCTCGTTCCATCGCTCTTTGCTCGGTCCTTAACTTGTTCTCCCGAGATGTAATGGCTACTGAACAAGGCTATTAATTTCTACGAAATTCAGTCAATACAAGAATTCAAAGCAAGCGTGCATGAAGCAATTCAGTTTCTCCAACATTTGCTTGCTCCCGCCATCTACGTACGAGCGCAGGTACATGAATAACATACTTTCTATGCTGAAGAGCACTCACTTCTTGAGTATGTACAAGGTAAGTGTGATGATGATGAGCAGCAGAGAGCCCAGAAGAGCGCCGAAGATGGTCATGAGCACGAAGCTGCCCTCATCCCGCCTCGGTGCCAGGGCACTGCTGCGCAGCACCAGGGCCTCGGGGAACTGCACCTCAACCAGTACCGTGGACTTTCGGGGAGGGACGCCGCTGTCGGTCGCCACCACCACCAGGTGCGACCGCGAAGAGTTCAGGTACTCGAGGTCCCGGATGCGCACCTGAAAAGGAACGTGCAAGAATTGCTATTGAGAAAGTTGCTTACCAGCGCTATCCAACATGGACGGGCGTGTAGCCCGTCCTGTACATTTTTTCATTAGTGTTTGGCATTCCTTACAGCTACTGTAACTGTGTTTCATATCGCATGGAACGATATTATTACGCGGGAACGTGTGACGAAACGCAATAATAAATTTAAAAAGAAATAAAAGAAAGGTGAAACTCCTTTCCTAAAAGAAACAAAAAAAAAAATATGCTGCACGCCAGCCCATTAGGAAACGAGGAGAGGAAGCAGGAAAAGATGGAAGATGAAGGCGCAGTATAACACAATGAATCTCTCAACCAAGACGGACACTACTACGGCCGATTTTCGTTGCTAAAATAAATTCTAGAACAGTGTTGAGAAGCGTAACCGAAGGGTGCGGTTCTGTTCGTCACAAGCACGTGAAGCCAACAAATAATGAAGGCAAGGAAAGAACAAAGCAAGTTATTCGTTCGTTTTATTGAAGTGTAGAAATGTTAGCTAAAGGGAAATTAAAGTGCACGAAAAAGCACTTTGCCACCTGTAGCCACCATACCTACACGCTCTGACTGGTTTGGCTTCCACCGGCGGAGCATTGTTTTAGAGAGCAGCTCTTAGGCGCCCGTTCCTGCAGCGAGCGTCGGCGTCGGCGTTGTCACTCGTAACCGAGCGAACGAGCACAGTGAAGAATGAAAAGCAAAGCGGAACGCCAGGGATAGATGAAAGACTGAGATAACGAAGAGGAGGAAAGCAGGAGGTGAAGGATATGGCGAAAGTGTGAGAAGAAAAGCGTAGGGCCACGCAAGAAGGGCTTTGCGGCGACGACCGCTAGGAGATGGCGCCAGTGTGGCGCGCCGTCGTTTGTTCACCGATGGCATGCGGCTGTCGTCTTCTCTGTCTTTGTCCCTGCTATTTAGCGCTAGTCTTTTGAATAATGATGACACACCAACTAGCCCAGCTTTCTGCCTTGCATGGGGCGAGCGCGTCCAGCGATACCGTAATGTAAACAAAGCGCTGCATGAGCGGAGGTCTGTCCGCGGTGGCTGCTGCTAATCGCACCCACGCGTCACCCACGCGCTGCCTCTCGAGATCTCGCGATAGCAAGGCATTCGTGCTGCACTTCACTCCGTTGGCAACGTGCCGCACGAGACAGATTGTCCGCGCCAGTCAATATATCGCGAAATTAAAACGCATATAGCTGCGCGCAAAGTTCGGGTTGTCGGAATCATCGGTATATTTTTTTTTCGTTCACTGTCAGCTCCCACTCGTTTATCATCTCTACACTTTTATTAAAAAAATAATGATTTTCCTTATGCTTTTCTTGGCTTTATTATCTGTTGGCTTGGTATACTTGCGTCTTTAACAGTGCTGTAAATCTAATGCTCGACCGCTTGTGTGTTAAACATGAGACATGGGCAGCCTAAGCCAGATTTCAAATGTTTTGCAACATACAAGGGGAAAATGAGGCAGGTCGTTCACAAACGAAATGAGAAGAGGACGGCCCTAGTAACCAAGATAATGCCCCACTTGTTTGCCACGACAAAAGGTAGGCGGGAAGAAAGAAGGAAAGAGAAAAAATGATCATAAGCACGAAGAAGATCTATTATACACGTACTTTGGGCAATACACTTTGCAGCTGTATGATTTATCCGTGCTCTCTTGTTCATTTCATATAGCGCCGAGATAAAAGCCGTGTTATATCACAAATGTCACTCATGCACAGGAATGTCAGAAAGTTCTTGTCACATTCCGCCTACTGATAAGCTCTTCTCTTGTCCTGACTCGAGAAGGTACTGGATGCCGTAAGTACAGACGAGATTGGGAGCAATGAAGTCTCGGCATGCCGACTCATCCTTATATGCCTTGTCATTTGCTGTTTTAGTGCATGACAAGAGTAGCAAAAAGTCATCGTTGGCATGGACGAAATCACGGTACCTTTCTTGCAAGAACTATCCCGATGATGTAAGACGCACGTTTAGTCAGTGGAAGTATTTCGTCTTGAAAAATAACAGAACTTCGCAAGACCTATATGCGTCGCCTTTCAAGGCAGTATTACGCTAACGTACCTTGCTTATAAACGTGAATTTACGTGCACATTACGAATTTATAACGCATTGCCTTCCCATGTTGTGGCCGGCTCTCACATAAGTCGAGTGACGTACTGTCTCATTGCATGACACTGCGCGTGTTCTGAGTCTAAATCAATATCTGCTTTTGGAAAATTGCCCACCCTTGCACTTTGAAGTTACATTAGCAGGCAAGTTGCCGCAACCTGTCTGTGAGCTTCGGACAGTCGGCCAGCCTTTGACTTGACCTGTCCCTTCTGTACTGGAACAGCTGCTCCCATGGGCCTACCGCAATTCCTGTGAACATCAAGGCGCCACTACATGTCGAAAGTGGAGCTACTTGTTAGCCGCCCACCGAACTACTATATGTCAATTTATAGCCCATATTTACAATCCTGTTGAACGCACTTGAATATAACAAATCCTATATATACTTTAGCTTGTTTAGATGTTTCAGGAAGGGCAAACATCCAAATTAAAGAAAAAGGTTGCTGGCACCATTTTTTCTATATTAAAACACGGCACTCGCCTGTTCAATACCGCATCACTGCTTCGTAAAAAAAACCACGTCGTGCCATCGGAATCTATGAAAGATACAGATATTCACTTCCGTCTATTTTTGGCGGGGACGCATCTAGTCTCATTTGAGGTTGAGTCAAGCATTATAGGCGCCGGGCGCAGGATGAGTTTGAGCCGGTGGCGCCTTCATTCGGCGGTGCCACGAAGGTAATGGCATGTGATCGCCGTGCGGGTCTCAGCAGGCGCTGCCGCCGGCTACGTTGATTTATTACGTTCCGTCGTTTTTTTCTAATTTACGTTGCCGAAATACCACGTGAAACCAAAGCTGATCAAATATCTTGCGGTTTTGGGTACGCGAACAGTTATTGAAACATGCTTGCAGCTGCTTGGGCCATTCCCTTCAATCGCTTTTTATCGCGCCCTCACGAGATGGAACGGCGGAAAGACTGGATACGTGCATTCTGTAAGCAGCACTACGTACAGTGCTCAGCAATTGAAACGCGAAACTCGAAGCGTTTGGTTGGCGGCTCTTTTTGCATCGAATGTAAGCGCTGAGGACACCGAGCTGATGCATCTTGGCATGCAGTAAAAGCGAGAACCATTGTGACGCATTGTGTCTGCATTTGGTCCAACGGGGATCAGCTAGTGCTCACTTGTGGTGCAAAAAAAAAAGAAGAAGAAGACTGTGGCAGCCGCGCGCTCCGAGTATTACGTTTCAATCGCTGAGCACTGTACATTTCCGACGCTGCTTTGCTATGGTCTAGTAGTTGCAACATTAATAAAGTAGCCATTCATAAGGAAGAACTTAGTGTCCCATGGGAATTACCTGTCTTCGCCTACGCTGCTGTAACGGCTCCGAAGCTTGCGCTACGAAGGCGAAGGCAATGATTTGTAATCGCCATTTTGCCGTCTTATCAGTGCATCAGTCTTTCTTTTAGGATATGTTTTCCTTCCTCGCAGTTTTAAAATCTAGTTGCGCCCGGCACATCACTGGTTTCTGTGCATCGATGGCGAACGCAAACGCACCGGCGTGTTCATACTTGCCGCCACCGACGGCTGTCGTCGCGCTAAGCTGTGGGAAATAGACCATGACTGAAAGTTGGGCTAGTTTCTAAGACATTAAGAATGACGATGCATTGCGAAGCTAAAAATAATTACAACGAACTGAGAACGGGAACTTCCTTCCACATGTGCGTGTGGCGCGACTATGTGTGTGGCGCGGCTAAAAAATATAACCGCATGTCTCGTTTCTTTGTCTATAACTTAAGCGCGCCGTTCTTAGGCGCCCGTTCCTGCGTTGAGACCCGGCGTCGGCGTAAACGAGCGAACGAGCAGAGCGAAGGAAATAGCGAATGCGAAGCGAGGCTTGAAAGACGGCGATAGCTAAGGGAGCACATAGATGAAAGCGGAGGAGAGATATAGAGAGAAAGGCAAAGAAAAGACGGGGAGGCAGCGGAGGAGGATGGGGCAGCGGAAGCATGAGGCGGAAAGCTGAGGAGGAGGGTCTGGCGAAAGCATGAGAAGAAAACTGTAGGGCCGCGCAAGACTGTTTCTGCGGTGACGACTGCTACGAGAGGGCGCCAGAGTATCATACCATCGTCTGTTCACCGATGGCATGCGGAGAGCGCTTGCACCGACACCATAAATGGAAGCAAAGCCCTGCACGAGCGGAGGTCTGTCCACGGCGGCTGCTGTAAATCGCGCCCGCGAGCACCTACGCACTGCCTCTGGCGATCTCTCCGATTAGCGAGATAGTCACGCCACACTTCGCTCCGTTTGCAGTTCACCGCAGAAAGAGGTTGTCGGCGCTTGCCAATACGTCGTGAAATGAAAACACGTATAGATTTCGCGTTAGGAAGTATCGTAATCGTCGGCGAATTTCTTACGCTAGAAAGAAACAGTACAATCTGGGTCAAATCCGAAGGCGGTACAATGTCTCGCAGCGTCTTCGTAGTCTTCTGTTACGGGCCAATGACTGGGGAATGAAAGTGAACCCCGACGGTGGGTTTGCTATTTAAGACATCATCTCAAAGCATTAGCTGCAACAAGGAGAGAATGGGACAAACTGACACTCTATCGCAAGGAAGAAAGTAATTAATTCTAGTGGCCTAACGGAAGCTAGAGCGCACGTAAGTGCTCTACCTCGCGCTATGTGGGACGTTACGTATGTCTCTCCGTCTTGTCAAGGAAGTGTAGTACAGTCGAACACCTTTTAAGGGAGTGCTTGCGGCCTCCGGAATCCTTCGTTATACAGGTCATTTCATTGTAAAGGTCGTGTAGCTGACACAAGAATCGGGACTGAGTTATTCCATCGTTATTCCGGTCCTAAGGTCCATCTAAATAGCTCGCGAAGCTTGGAACGAAAAGCGTGCCAAAACCTATCGCCAAGGATATCAATTAGTGGCGCACGAATGATGCGCGACTAGGTGAGGGGGGGGGGGGGGGGGGGGACAAACACTAAAACTAGAAAACCTATGCGCAAAAAAAAAATGCTTTAAAATTTTAATCATAATACTGGCACACGAGTAACTTCTCCGTTTCAGATATGTTTCCTGCACTAAAAGAACGAATGTTATTTTCTTTCTATTTAACATTTGATTGGTTCTTTCTTGGCGACCCCTAACAACCAGTGAATCTGTCGCAAGACTACGTCGTGAGGACTGGCGTTGCTCGCTCGAACGCGGCGGATTCGTCCGAGATTTCTTTTTATTACTATTTATTTCCTTGCGTGTTTCTTCAAAGTGTGGCGTTCGCTTCGCTTCAAACTTTCAGTGACCGGACGCACTGCATTTGTTGGCGAAAGGTGTGAGTGCAGGTTTTTTTTGTTATCGTGCAAGTTCACGCTGCAGCATCCGACGCGCTTGTCTCGTCGTGACATTAAATGTGGAACGCCCCGCGAAGAAACGTCGCGCTATGTTCGTTTACTCTTCGTAACACAGGCTCTGAGTGTCCGACGGGCAGCAAAATTAGTAAGTGGAATAGTTTCTAAAGATAATGTGGGACAATGCTGCCTGATAATTGTCGGATATCAACACATCGTGTCGCAAGGAATTACGAATGATTCTGTGAAAAAGGATTCGCATAGGTTACTATTCATTACGACTGTGTGCTAGTTATTGTACTTTTCATCATTGAAACATGTTTTGTTTGGTGAGTTATATTAATAGCATTGTTCAAGACGAATAAAATTGAAGTTGATTTTGAAAGCTCTTTGGCTGTGTCATTTATTTCCGTCGCATTCACTCACCTTCTAAATAAGCTACTAGAGCAATTGCCGTCATTAACAGCTTAATTACGTTCCCAGTAAGATATGCGCCACTCCTAATAGTTAATGGACACGCTGGCCTTTCAGGTGAGACGAGTCGCAAGCTCGCCTCAGCCTCAAAAAAAAAAAAAAAAAAAAAAACTGCTGTCGTAGCGGCCGTAATGCCGGACGTTAAAGTAATTCACACATTCGCACCAAGCAGCGCACTTGGGTATCACATAGACCGAAACAATGCTAGCTATAGAACAATACAAAATATCTCGAATAAAACAGATGAAGTCATTAGGTTACTAAGGAGAATTACCAATAGACACAGAGGCTTAGGAGGAGACAGCGCTTTGAGGCTAATACACGCCTTTGCTCTCTGTCACTTCACTTATGTGGCTGGATTATTCAAATGAAAGCAGGCAGAACTTAGCAAACTGAATGTGATGCTCAGGAAGCTCGTTAAAGTAGCCCTAGGGATACCCAGTAACGCGGCAACCGACAAACTCATGAGTCTAGGGGTGCACAACACAATGGAAGAAATCGCGGAGGCCCAACAACTAGCGCAACACAAAAGATTGACAAACTCACGAGCTGGCAGGAACATATTACAGGCAATAGGTGCAGAACTGAATACATCAAAGAGCCCAATAGAGGCTGAAGTAGAATTAAGGACTGAAGTTAGGAACAAGTTCAGAACCAACCCTCTCCCCAGAAACATGCATCCAGAATATAATGTCGAAAGGAGAAAGGCAAGAGCTAAATCACTCTTGCAGGAAATAGAGCAGCAGAACCACCTGACAGCTATAGTTGATGCTGCCTGGGTGAAAGGTAAAGAAGCATATACGGCTATTGTCTCAAATTATCAAGGGAAGGTGCAAGATGCTATCACTATTTTTACCAAGGACCTCATCGTGGCGGAACAAGTGGCAATTGCTCTAACCATCAGGACTAATAAGTGGGCCTGCATTTACAATGATTCGAAATCCGCTGTAAAGTGTTTTGATAAAGGCTACGTAGCTGGTGTTGCAGCTAAACTTTTTGAAAACATTGGGATTATGAGAACTGAAATACGGTGGTTTCCTGCGCATATGGGGAAACTGGACGAGACTCGGATAAACCTCAATGAGGTTGCTCATGACTTGGCACGAGGACTTGCTAACCGTGACAGTCACAACCGAGCCGTTCACCATCAATCCAGGGAATCTAGAGATCATTTAATAACATACAATGACATTACCAAACACTACTATTTAGGAGGCAGACAATTCCCATTGCCACATTCAAAACTGAATAGGACTCAGACAGCCTCACTGCACTTATTGCAAACAGGTACATAACCCACACCGTACACCATTAATAATATATATCCAGAGAGGGAGGTTGAGATGGACTGCAACAATTGTAATGACATCATTGGAATCAGACATATGCTGGCGGGCTGTCCCGCGACTCTCCCCAACCTCGTTGAAGAATGGACACAGTGGGAGAAAAGGATTCAAAGCCCATTGTTTCAGGACCAACTAAGGGCCGTCCAGAGGGCCCATGATGTCGCTGAAAGGCTTGGCCTGACAGTGCCAACGTGGGAGCAGCCCGTCTTGGCTTACGAAGTCGAGCCTCCGGACCTCATTACAATAAATGTTCTCACACACACACACCAAGCAGCGTAAGACCTTGACGTCACTGCCATTTCCGGTTGTGATGTCAGATTATTTCACACATTCGCACCACGCAGCGTAAGACCTTGACGTCAATGCCAGTTCCGGTTGTGACGTCAGATCTTTCTTTTTTTGCTTCCGGTTAGTTGTCCCCACGATACGCAGATGACGACGGTTACAACGAGCCCCATTTTCTTGACATGTGGGCTTCTATGGAAGCTTCGCTACAAGTTTACATGTACCTTGCAGGTCATTCCGTTCTAGAGGCGTTGTTTGCACAGGTGCTCGACTGTGGGAGCAGCGGTAAAGCAAACATGTCCACAATAGGCATTAGCAAGAGGCGAGTGGAGTATTGGTGGAAGAAAAGTAGGGAAACGACAAAAGACGGAAACGTACAAAAGCCCAGTTCGCAATAGGGGATCAGAAAATTTGGGCGTGGTAGTTCATAGCGTTTTTTTTTCTTTTTTCATTGTTTAACCTCGGTAGGGGATTAGGCAGTATAATAGCAAGAGCTTGGTGGCGCAACCCACCGCCCCGTTCCAAAGGGCGCGCTCATAACATCCATCCGTACTCGACTGTAGTTGGCGTCGGCATGAGAGAAGGATGCGTACGGTTTAAACATCGTGCTGCTTTGCCTGCATCGCCAAGGGTTCGATCCAAGCATCTACATCCCGCCCAAAAGTGAGGAGACACTGTCATCGGAGTCAAACAGTAGACGCACAAGCGTACGTGTTATCGCTCAACACCAGCGTACTCACTCTAGAAATCTTTGCAGTCTTCTGACAAATACTTCGTCGTTGTAGGATTAACGAGAAAATCAGAACACTCTTCGTGCACCGCTTCGTTAGTAGCGAAAGCCTCTTAGCTCAATATCTCCCATGCAAAGCCCTTAATGAGCACATACGCAATGCTGAAGGCCATATTTGGCAAGAGCGCCCATTTTGACAGCCGAATAGAAAGAAACACAACGTGGACGCCCACCCTCATTTCCAATAAAAATTGCTTTAGGTGAGTTGCAGAGTGCACGTGCGATGTTGGGATACTTGCAGGGACCCAAGCTGCTGTCAAAAATGAGTTATTGAAGAGCGGCAGGTGCCCGTTGGCTGCTGGGACACATACCAGTGGCACACACCCAGTGGCGCCGTGGATACATAGCCAGTGCTATGCATTTTATAGATTTTTGATACGTCGTCGGTGAATTCTTTTTTTGCTCTTTCTCTATTTACATGATTAAGTACGCGATACTGTTACCGTACACAGCAAAAGAACATGTGGAATATAAGTGCCGGTACTACACGTCTTAGTTTACCGCGGTCAGCTCTGTTGGCGGGACGCATTTCAGTCGCAATTTGCACTATATTTCTACTTTATATATCACCTGGTGCCATGTGTGTGGCCTGTATCGTACAAGTGGCGCCCTTTACCAACAGCAGACACACGAAAATGCGTTTTCCGGTACATCAGACGTTAAAACCCACAGTGCGAAATCCTTGGAAGCACCGCGAGGGCCTTCGTCCCGCCGTCTGCTTCAGGACAGTTCTCTCACTTGTGCCGTTCGTGGCGCTGTTCGCCAGCACGTCGCTGAAGCACTGCTGGCGCCTTACGACGACCGCCCAGTTCCTATAACAGCAGCCGCGACGTGTCTGTGTCACTCCGGAAGGTTTGTGAGACTGCGTCAAGAAGACTGCACGACGACAAACATGAACCACGATGGCGACGAAGGATGATATGAAGGTGGTAGTGTCATGACGACTGCGTTGGTATGACGATGACAACGGTATGAAGGCAAAAATGGCGTGGCGAAGATGACGGAGAGGGGTTCATGACGACGATCGTAGTCGATGACGATGGCAACAACAACGACAGCGGCAAGTTGACGAAACCAACATGGCGACGACAAGAAGAGCACAATGACGGCGGTATTACGACGTACTGGTAAACGCCGTTGCAGGAAATGTTACCAAGTTTAGAGTTGTAGTGCGCACGCGTCGACATAACAACTTGCTTCGTTTAGCATCACTTCCTGCAGTGCGTGTAATTTGCATAATTCATTTATATTACGCGCATCCATTTACGGATTGTCTGTGTTGTGCAACAGAGGTTGCTCCTACTTGGCCCGTTTGGTGTGTAGACCTCGCAACCTACCTCGCCCTGGTTGTTGATAGTAAAGAGGCGCGCCGAAGGCCCGTCGATGGCGAGCTGTACTGAGTCGCCGGCGTCCGCATCCGACGCCTCAACTCGACCCACGAGTGCTCCCTGGTGCACGGCGTCCAGATCGGTGAGCGTGAACGAGTAGCGCGGCTCACTGAACTGCGGGTCGTTGTCGTTCACGTCCAGCACGCTCACCTTAACGCGCGCGACATCGCTGTGCTTGCCGTCGGTCGCCAGAACCTGCGGTAGAAAAACGCAACGAACATGTCACACTTTTTAGGCATCCACGATGAGTTGGCGCTGTCACAAGGCGCCGAATGCGTGTCATACGTGGTTGCGCAGGCGAGAGCCTGTATGAGCTACTTTCGACGATAAGAAAAAGCTCCGTCCAGCTCAGGGCCGAGAACGTTAGCACTGCAATCGAAGACTGCTATAAATAAATAAATAAATAAATGAATAAATAGGATGGGCCAGATTACTGGTTTATTTGATTCTAACATTTCCCTATATACCACTGAATGCATCATCATGATGCCAGTCACTTCGTGCGCAAAAGCATTTGCATATAATGGCTCCCAAATCAGTGAACGTATCCAGCTTGAGACTCAGCAACGTTTATTGTTGGAGAACCCAGTAGAGCAGCAGTCATAGATGAAAATCAACAAACAGTAGCGACACCTCCAGCTTTGAACTCATTTGCAGCGGCTGGAAGAGGTACTCGTTGTAGACAGCCTCTTCTTTTTATAGACGCCTTATTTTGCTTTCTGATCCACAGAGCATCGCCCTCGTTCATCAAAATATCGCCTGCCATGGCATGAAGTACGCGCATAGAAATTACCACTCTCAGATAGTTAATGGCGCGCGAGACTCCACACATACTCGCGCCCACTGCCGTAGAGCAGTGGTCAGTGCGTCCGTTTCAAAAGTGTACACATTACCTCAAGAACAACGTTCAAATCGCATTGGTGTTGGCGGGAAGTTGCGTTTCTAGTCGTCTTACAGAAAGCATGCATCTAAGAATGAGTAGGAGAAGAGGCGACGACGTCGTCTGTAATCGTCATCACTGGAACGTGAAGAATTAACTGGCGTACGCAGCAGCCGAGAACCCACTTTCCAGATTTTAACTGTGGCCACAGGGAAATGTTGAAAGGCGACCACGGTATAGAAAAACTTTGCACATCTATGCAAAATTTGAGCTGGCATACATCATGCACAATGTCACTGGTTAAGAGCGAACCCTTCCAGGTCAGCAAGAATCTCAAAACGCGATCTCTCTTCGATGCTTAGGCATTCAGACAAATCTTTCAACTTTGTCACGCACCCGCTCTGCCAATGTTCGACTCAAATTTCCTAATCAATTGCGGGCTTTATAATGTCACCATATCTGCGAAGCTGTACGCAGTGGCTACAATGTGTCTGCTCACTATGCACAGTTTTGCGGCATTACCTCTGCTCTCCCGGCTGTAAGGATTGTTGGTTCGGTAAATGCCCGATTGGCTTTCTAGGTTTAGCTGCAGGCACTTTAGAAGCGGCATGATACCGCCTAGTGCACAACGAGGTAAATTCGACGCTTAATCTATTATAGGATATGCACAGCTGTTTTACCGACAGCCCTTCCCAATCTTCATCCTAACATATCTACTACGTTAATATTGAAAATTTGAGAGGTCACAACCAGAACGTCGATCTGGACGAACACCCGTCGACAAAATTGTTGCCTAATGGCTACAGATACCCGCAGATTACAAACTGTAGCTCCTTTTATTCCATCTACAAGTGCAACACTGCGACTTCCTGTTCACCTGCTTTGAATTATGAGTCTTGTCAATTCGACATCATTAATGGACACGTCAGAATTTTTCAACTGTCACACGCTTCGCAAGGCCCACCATCCTACAACAGTGTCTCAGCAGAGATTGTTACGCGCCTGCGACGTCCCAAATGCCTCGAAGTGGCGCATTACGCAATTATTATTTTTCAGTTCGACGTCCGACTTGGGCTTGTGCACGTGTAGCGATGTCGTGGAGGAATGACAGGAGATCAAGGGGCACGCGACTATTTGTATACGCGAGAACGGAAAACACATTTCGTTAAAACAAGGCGAGAGCATACAGACGAAAGAATAAGGCAGAAAGCACGACAGGAAAAAACCAAAAACAGGAAACACAGGAGCTTAGAGATTCTGTACGCACGAGAGAAAAAGAATATCCTACGAGATGGAGGATGAAGAATTACATATAACATAAGAATGCGTGGTGTTATAGACATCTAAAACTGGGCTGCCCGCACCACGTGTGGGGAAGCTTGGACCACGCCTAGCACATTGTGCGACGCTGCGCCACTCTAATTTAACAGAAATTAAAGACGAAAGCCAAAATAAGTCACGTGTGGACCAATGAACTGTCCATCTGCTAGTACTTGTGTGCAGGAGTAGACTCCATGTTGAAGGTGGTCTGGATACTTGTATTGACGACAGTGATGATGCAGATCAAGCGGATGGCCGCACTCCCGGCGGACACCAACAAGCTCCCGCGCTTCCACGAAGACGTAGCCCTTCAACGAGCGCGCCCATTGCTGTCCAAAATCAGGGACCAAAAACTTTCTATTCCTTCCATAAAGAAGTCACCAACCGACCACCCATAGTATTCCCTAGGCTCAAGAAAAGCGCCACGCCTTGACAGCGCCAGTGTCCCAGACAGGAAGTCGTCGGAAAAAGAGAAGAGTGTAACCAGCTGGGCCAAGATGGCGAAGACAAGCAGCTGAAAATCGCCGTCAGACGGGCTTCTTCGCCAAAATGTATCCCCCCCGGAAACAGGGCGCGCGGGAACGCCAGCCGTTTGCGACACACTCACATCATAAAAATTGTGTAAGGAACCAACCTTCAGTGCGTAAAATTGCTTAGTTTCGTAGTCCAGAGACTGGGCCAGGATCAGTTCTCCCGAGTCGTGGATGGTGAAAGCTGCTGCGTCTTCGTTGCCGTCAATAATGAGCTCGAAGCGGATGCCTCCCTTGTCGGCGGCGCTGCGCGTCGTCTGCAACGTCAGTAGCGTCTGGCCAGGAGGAGTGCTTTCCATTACGCGGGCCTCGTAGTCCTCCTGCGTGTCATTGGAACAAATGGTACAGAAACTCAGTCCTAGTCGCGAGCCCGTACGTGCTACAAATTGCGACCTTATAACGTCATGGCGCTTGACAAACCATGGGTTGTGAGGAATTTTTAATTGTGGTCTGAATGTTTGTCAGAGCCTACAGCTGCCTCGCTGAGGCAACGACAACGAGTTCGCGGGTATGCGACCAATAAAACCTCGATTATGCAGTTCCTATAATGGCACCTCTAACTAATCTACACCAGAACTTAATATGTTTTTACAGTACAGGCCCACTATGCTACGCCGTTTCAAGGCATAAATACTCGCAAAAAAACATTCCTGTTAGTCCACTATAATGTATTATATGTTATGCAGGGTGTTTCACGTAAAGCGTACCAAGGATCTTAAAAAAAAAAAAAAACTGGTCAGCCGCAGCTGAATGAAACCAATGGCATATGGCTTGCCGTCATGTGGTGCTCCTTAGAGTACTTTTTATAGTACGTTCAATTAGTTAACTAAGATAAAGTATGACTCAAGACACGTGGTCATTTCAAGTCTGCTCTGAAGAGAAACCTCTGGAGTAGTCGAATTCTTGCTTGCCACCAAGCGTGCACATTTCTTAGAGGACGTTGTATTAGGTCCTTGGTGTTACTGCAAATCTAGATTTAACGCGATAGCGTTTAGGGCCCCGGGTCGCAGAAAATCTGGTGTCGGCGTCCCCTTTCTGCGTCAACCATCTTTTCAGTAAAAATATTTCTGAATCAAATTTCTAAACTCGCATGCCCAACGATTCTTCTATCACCAAAGTTTCCCACGCCTTGTCTTTCATTCCTTACAAAGTTATTCCTCGAATTTCGAGAGTGGCACTCCACAAACAAATGTAATGGTAAAAAAGAACACCGACAGGTCATATCTTATTATGTTATATCTTCTCAGATTGAAGTATTAAAAGTGCGAAATAATAACAGATCAACCCACGCAAGAGGCCGTGTTCCTACCAGAAGGCTCGCCTTCGTGCATAGCGTTCGCCGCCAGCGCTTCCCAATAAACGTTGCGGTCACTTAAGCTGCAGTTCGGGGAAGCATGAAAAGCAGTCAGGGGTCTTTGAATGCTATCGCGTTCCACTCTTAAAGGCGAAGCTTAAGCGTCCTCCAAATTTTTATGTCACTCAGGCCTTACTTAACATATTAAATAACACGCTGTGGTCTCTAGGTTTTGGGCAGACTCACCTGTGGTATGTTTTGGCATCTCCCTTCTGTCGTCGTCATCATCAGCTATCGTACAGCTCTTTATTTCTCTCTTCGCGTTAACCCAGCGCTTAGTGGCTGGCTAGGGGTATGTACCTCAGGCCAACCTCTCTGCATTTAATATATTTAAGCTTTGTCTCTCATGGTAATTATGATTATGATGATGATGATGATTTATTGGCATCCCTTTTGAAACGTTGCGGTGACAAATCGTCGCCTAGCCTGCTTGAGTAAATCAGGTGTGATATAGATGCTTTTCATTCTGCGTTTTGTATGCATCTCGATCCTCTTTTTTTTTTTTTTTAGTCTACCTCAATGCTTCTTAATCCACCTTGTACCGCTACCTATGCCTGTAACGGATTTGGTGGTATCAATCTCTTTCCTGCTTTTTATTCCACCGATACTCTAAAGGTCTCTGGCCTATCTAGACTGCTGACCGGTCGATGCTTCCAACCACTTTAAATCCAAGCGCTTCAGGATCATGTACGTTGCCTACGGGTCTCTATCTCTCTCCACGTGACACATGCCTCACCTGGAGGAAGTGCAGTTCATGGGGCGGGAAGCGGTCGGCGGTGAGCGTGAGCGTGGTGAGCGCGAACCGATCCGGGTTGTCGTGCTGCGTGGCTCGCACCACCAGCGTCACGGGCAGAGCGAATCCTTCGGGCAGTGGCCGCACCAGAGACACGTGGCCCGTCTGTGGGTGCAGGTCGAAGTACGAGTACTCGTTGGCGTCTGCAGGAAACGGAGAAAAAAAAGAACAATGAAACCAGTATACACAGACTGCAAACATCCCGGGAAGCAGGGGTGGGGGCAGTTAGGGGCATGACGAGTGGAATAAAAGACAGAATGTACGCATTTTAACGAGGAAAGCATTCGGCTGTAAAGCAGTGATTTGGGCTTGTTGGTAAGACATCGTGAGGCTTATAGTGCGTTAAAAAGACAAGGACGAAAGTGAGACGTGACACACACAGGCGCTAACTTGCAGCAATCTTTATTTCGAGCAAGGGACCCATACATA